>NC_141495.1:924295-1110538 GCF_009769465.1 Tauraco erythrolophus
TGGCAAAGCAACGCACGGGGCTCGTGGGAACCATTGCACGGGGCTTGTGTGAACCACAACATGGGGCTCATGTGAACCATTGCACAAGGCTTGTGTGAACCATTGCACGAGGCTCGTAAGAGCCATTGCACGGAGTTTGTGTGAATCATTGCACGAGGCTCGTGCGAACCATGACATGGGGCTTGTGTGAACCGTTGCACGAGGCTCGTGTGAACCATTGCATGGGGCTCGTGTGAACCATTGCACGAGGCTCGTGCAAACCATTGCGTGAGGCTCGTGGGAACCACAACACAGGGCTCGCCCGAACCATCACACGTGCGTTCGTGCAACTCACGGCGCGGCGATCCGTGCAGGACCATTGCACGAGGTCCCCGCCAGCCCCGTGCACATCCGGCAGCCCCGGTGCCCCCCGGGCTGGTAGCGGGGCCGGTTCGGGAGGTGCGGGGCCGCGAACCCGCGGACCCCGAGCTCAGCCCCCGGCGCCGCTCACCTTCGGCCTTTCCCGGAGCGCATTCGGGTATTTCCGCCGCAGGGCGGTGGCTCTCGGCAGTTTCCGTCCACGTTCGGCACCCACCGCCCCGCCCCGCCCCGCCCCTCGTGGGTATTGCCGAATCCGATTGGCTCTCGGCGGAAATTGGTCACGCGTTTTTCGCGCGCCGGAGGCGGGAGAGGGCGGGGCTTTGGCAGTCGCCGAGTGGCGATTGGCTGGCGGGCTGCCTCCCTCTTCGCGCCGAGCCGCGTCTCAGCGCGCTCGAGGACACCGCTCTGCCCTCTCATTGGCCAGAAGCGCTAGGCCCGGCCCCCGCTTCGCATCTGACTGGCTGGAGGCGAAGGAGGGCGGGCACAATGCGGCAGTCTCGCGTCGCCACTGGCTGCCGAGCGAGGGCCGCGTTCCGATTGGCTGGAGCGGCCTGAGGGCTCCTGCCGGGCCGCGGCCCACGCCCCCCTGCCCGGTGCTTCGCGGCGGCCGGCGGTGCGGGGGGGGCGGCGGCGGCGGCGGGCAGGGCCGGGCGGGCCCCGCGGCACGGCCGGTGAGTCACGGCGGGGCGCACCGGGGCCGCGGCGGGAGGAGAGAGGGGAGGAGGCGGGGAGAAGGGTGGTCGGCGGGGGAGGGCGCAGCCGGGGGCCGGGCCGGGGGTCGGCGGGGCCTTGTGGGGGTCGGTGGGGCCCGGCGGGGCCTTGCGAGGGGTCGGCGGGGCCTTGCGGGGGGTCAGCGGCGCCTTGTGGGGGTCGGTGGGGCCCGGCGGGGCCTTGTGGGGGTCGGCGGGGCCTTGTGGGGGGTCAGCGGGGCCCGGCGGGGCCTTGCGGGGGTCGGCGGGGCCTTGTGGGGGTCGGCGGGGCCCGGTGGGGCCTTGTGAGGGGTCGGCGGGGCCTTGTGGGGGTCGGGGGAGCCTTGTGTGGGGAAGGGGGGGCTGTGTGTGGGAGGGAACAGCCTTGGGGGTGGGCTGCGGGGAAATAGGGGGGGGGTAGGAAGGGTGCTGTGCGGGGAGGGGGGTTCCCTGTGCGGGAGGAGTGGTGGGAGAGGGCTGGGGTGAGAGCTATGGGGCTGGGGGTGCCCCCCGTCCCGCAGCGCCAGCGATGGGGAGGGGGCAGCCAGTGCAGGCCGGCGGAGGGGGGTGGGGGGGCACGGGGTGGTGGGCAGGGGGGGCCCAGGCAGTGGGGCACCCAGGAGAGGCTGCAGAAGGGGGTTTGCGGGTGGAGCAGCGGGAGTCTCTGGGGGGGAAGGGGTGGGGGGGTGCAGCGGGGCAGCCCGTGATGAGGCGAGGGGGAGCTCGGGGCCGGCGGGGGTGACGGGCAGCGGCCGGTCGGGAGCGTTAACACGTTCTTTCCGCCGCAGCCGCCGCACGCACGGAGCCTGCTCGCCCGTCGCGTCCCCCCGCTGCCCTCCGTCCCTCCGCCGGCCCGGCAGTGCTCTCCCGGTGCGCTCGGGGATCGCGTTCCGCGGCCTTCGGACGTTTCCATCACGCAAACAATTAGCGAGCGAGGGCGGTGAAAAGCAGGAGATGTTATTTGCCCCCCCGTACCCCGCGGGGCTGTGGTGTGAGTGTGCCCAGAGCTCGACCCTTAATCCGTGGGGGATTTGCTCCGCTGGAAAACGCGCCGGCAACGAGTTAGAAGGTGGTTTCCAGTGCCCGGTCCCCCTTTTTCGCCCCCCGTGGGTGCTCGTCGTGCTGTTCTTGTTCTGTGCTTGACCAGCGTCCAGAGCGAGCAGAAAGAGGCGCCTGTGCATCCGCAGAGGGAGCTGTTGCAGAGAAGTTGCGAGGCCGCCTTCCCCGCAGAGACCAGCCCTGCGCCGCGGTTCCATGGGAAGGAAGGGGGATAATGGGATTTCGTCTGGTTTGGAGAGGGGAGAAAAGTCTTGGAGGGGATGTGGGGTTTCTTTCGGAGGGCGCCGTAGTGGTTCCCCTGGTGCGATCGTTTTCCCTGGGGATAGCGATCCCCTGCGGAGGGCGGACGGGCCGATCGATTCCCTGGCAAAGCAGCTTGCCAGAGGGGCTGAGATGCCAGAAATGGAAACAAAAGCTTCTGCGTGGAGCCTTTGTGAGTTGCCGGGAGGTAAACTGGGAACAATCACCAGAACATTCCTCGCCGGCCACCTGTGGGATCTGCCTCAGTGTCCCGCCAGAGCCTGGTCGCTGTTTTCATGGCTTCGAGCTTTTGATAACGACTACTTTTCACTAACGTTGCGCTGTGCTTCCCGCTGGATGCATCCGTGGGGAAGCTCTGGCTGCCCCCTCTGTCTCCAGAGGGATTCAGAGATCGCCGAGGGCTCGGAAGTCACAGATAGAGGGTGCGGAGCGGTCGGCTGTGCTGTTTGGCTCCGGCACGTCATGCTTTCTAAGCAGGACTTGCTCCCCCACGCTGGGGGTGCCCCGTTACATGGTCAGGGTGGAGCACGGGCCTGAATCCAGGAGATTTTGGGGACCTGGAGGAGGTCTGGTAGAGCAGAAGGGGAAGCAAGTGTCTGTGTTTGGTGCGAGGACTCCGTAACTCCTCGGGAGCGTAGCTGGCCCGGAGCTTCCGGCTTCCCTCCTGAGCTGTCCCGGGCAGACGGGGCTGCGGGTGGGGGAGGAAGGGCAGAACCTCCCCAGAAGCACCTGTGGGGTATCTGTGCACCCTCCCGAAGGGCAGAGGGGAAGGATCATGGAATCATCTGGTTGGAAGAGCCCCTCAAGATCGAGTCCAACCGTTCCCCCTGCTCTGTCAGGGTCCCTAAACCACGTTCCTCAACCCCAAATCCACATGATTTTTAAGCACCTCCAGGGATGGGGACTCCACCACCTCCCTGGGCAGCCTGTTCCAACACTTCACAACCCTCTCTGGAAAGAAATTCTTCCTGATATCCAACCTAAATTTCCCGTGGCGTAACTTGAGACCATTCCCTCTCGTGCTGTCATCCATAACGTGGGAGAAGAGCCCGACCCCCATCTCCCTACAACTTCCTTTCAGGTACTTGCAGAGAGCGAGAAGGTCCCCCCTGAGCCTCCTCTTCTCCAGACTGACCAGTCCCAGCTCCCTCGGCCGGTGTCCGTTTCCTTCGTCGCGATAGTCCGTCAGGAAGGTGCTTTGTGTGCTGGGCCAGCAAAGCCTGTCTGAAAGTGAAAGTTGTGTCAGCACGTACGTGGCCGTCGCGACGTCGGCCAATGTCACTGGCGTTTTGGGTTTTCCAGACCCAACTCTTGCTGGAATTGTCTGACGCATCATGTTTTTTTTTTTTCCCGATCTTCAAGGGGCATTTTAAAATATTTTATGGTTTTTCCGAGCCACCCAGCCCCCAGCTGGAGGTTCTTACTGGATTCAGGACAAAGGAGCTGGGAAGGTGGCTGCAGCCTGAAGAGCACATACAGGGGCTGCGTCTTTTAAAAATAAATGTGGCAATTAAAATATCCGGCTTATTTTTAACGATATATTCAAGCTCTCTCTTGGGATATCAGACCTGGAGACAGCCATCTCCAGGGAGAGGAGAAGGTTTCCAGTAGGACTGAGGTAATCCCAGTCAAACTGGGGGACATGAGGGATGTTTTCACCAAAGTGGAGCGGTGAAATCTGCTGTATCCGCCGTTATTTTTTCCTTCCTTCTTTCCTAGAGCTTCTGATTTTTAGATGCTTTGATGAAAAGTCAAATTTAATGGAAAAGGCTTGTGTTTATCCTCCTAAATATGAAATTTGGCAAGTCAGAGAGGCTCTTCCAACTCGCGGCGCGGGCAAATACGACCTAAAAATAGCAGCAGGGCGCGCAAAATCACGCAGGACGGATGGATGTGTCCGAGTTTCCGCTGCAGCCGTTCCCTCCTGGTTGGGAAGGGATACGGAGAGCTTTGCCTGGCTGGAGGAGGGACTGGAATATGATGTGCAAAGAGATCTTTGCCTCAGGAAAGCAAAATTTTGGTGTCCGACTCAAGAGCGTTTCACTTGCGTCGCTGCGTACAGCGTCAGAAATCCCACCGGCGATTCCTGGTGCCTGTTTGTCTGGGAAGGGAGTATGGAAAACCGTGTCCAACCAGAAATCCTGGTGTCCAACCAGGAATCCTGCGTGCAGCCCCCTCCTGAAGAACACCAAGCCCACCCATCTGCTCTTTTATCTTGTTTAAGTATTTGTAAACACTCCGGGAGGGGGGGTTTAGTGGCACTGTCGGAATACTTTGGAATATTTTCTCATCCCAAATAGGTAGTTTTGCTTCTTTGTGCTGCCAGACGCCGCGCAATTAGCGGGGAAGAGGTGGATGTTTGAGAATAGCTAATGCCCAGTCGTGCTCTGCATAATGCGTTGGGTGAAAGACCAGGAAAAGCGCGGATTTCAACGGAATATAGACAGCTAATTAGCTCCGAGGTTAAATGTTCAGCTCATTCCTGAGGAAACACTTGGAAAAAAACCAACCTCAAACCCCAAGAGTGATATTAAGAATTTATTTTTTTTTAAATCCTAAAATGGCTCTTTGTATTGTACGGTTTTACAGGCCTTCATCCAGGATAGGGGAAAAAAAAAGGGGGAAAAAAGGGAAAAAAAAACCCCACGTCGCTGCCGGGCTTGTGTTCCGCGCGCCGCTGAACGGTGCGCGCCCTTCCTTTCGGAAGCTGCCCGGCTTCGATCGGAGTGTTGGCTGGTGTGGTCTGGAATCTGTTTTGGGAAAAAAAAAAGACAGTTTGGAGCGTTGGCTGGTGTGTTCCGGATCTGTTCCGGGCAAAAAAAGTCAGTTTGGAGCGTTGGCTGCTGTGTTCCCTGGTGTTTTGGGGCAAAAAAGTCAGTTTGGAGCGTTGGCTGGTGTGTTCCGTGGTGTTTTGGGGCCAAAAAAGTCAGTTTGGAGCGTTGGCTGGTGTGTTCCGTGGTGTTTTGGGGCAAAAAAGTCAGTTTGGAGCGTTGGCTGGTGTGTTCCATGGTGTTTTTGGGAAAAAAAGTCAGTTTGGAGCGTTGGCTGGTGTGTTCCATGGTGTTTTTGGGGCAAAAAAGTCAGTTTGGAGCGTTGGCTGGTGTGTTCCATGGTGTTTTTGGGAAAAAAAGTCAGTTTGGAGCGTTGGCTGGTGTGTTCCGTGGTGTTTTGGGGCAAAAAAGTCAGTTTGGAGTGTTGGCTGGTGTGTTCCGTGGTGTTTTTGGGAAAAAAAAGTCGGTTTGGCGACCAGGAAGGACTGAGGGATCCGTATTGAGCTCGTTTTGGTCTGTAACTTCACAGGTATTTGCTGGAAAATTCCCAAGTCTCCGGCTTTGAGCACAGTGCAGGTTCCCCAGGAGTTCAGCGGAGGTTTGGGAAGAGCCAGGCGGTGCCGTGAGTCGGCGCTGGGAACGTCGGGGTTGTTCCCGTGGGCCCCCCCCAAGCTGTGGAATTTCTGGGATAATGCTCGCTGTTTTTTTTGGGACACGCTCTAAAACTGAGTTAATTCCCTGAGAATCGTCGCTGTTTTCTCGGGACACGCTCTAAAACAGAGTTAATTCCCTTCTCGCCTGCGCGGATCACGGGCCGGGGGGTGCCCAGGGCTGTGGGTGAACACCCGGCTCCTCCGAGGTGCCGGAGTCTTGGAAAAACGGCTTTTGATTTGAGGATGATTCTCAATGCCAAACAGGGCGATTTATTCTGCGGAAGCGCCGTGTCTGTGCTCACGGGGACGGCTCCTACTCCGCGATCGGGATTAAAGCGGCTTAGCGAGGGGCTACCTCACTCCCAAGCCAATTAGCCAAATGAGTGATGCCGCAGCGGGCACGGGGCGAGGGTGGGCACAGCCCACCGTGCCGCTGCCCGACGGCTGCCAGCCGCCGCGCCAAAACCCTCCCAAGCAGCACGTTTATTCCAGAACTCCGGATTTCTCCTCTAAAAGCATCTTCCCCAGACTAATAAAAGCTCCCAGACACATTTCTCGCCGTTTATCTCCTGTCCCTTCCCGCGGGGAGCTATCGCGTTCCCAAAATTTGCCGAAATAACCCGTCCAGACGGAGCAAGAATAGCGCGGCACAGCCAGCGCCGCGGGGATGCTGAGGAGTCGTTCCTTTTTTCGCCTCGCTCTCTGTAAAATTCCATATATTTTCCTTCTTTCTCACTCCGATATTTGTGTGTTTAGCAGCACCGTGCCGTTCCGGTGGGATTTGGGATTTCAACGGAGCGCCGGCGGCTCTGGGAGGTGCTGGGTCGCTCTGCCCGTGATGGGAGCCGGGTTTCTGCGGGTCGTGTGGCTCCCCCGGCGATCCCGTTGTGCCGGTGATATTTTATGGCAATCCAGCAGCTGCATCTCCCGGCAGCTCGTACCGACACTCGGCTGTTCCGACGGATGCAGGCGGCACGCGGCGCCGGCACTAGGTTGCCCTTATCCGGAGGAGGTGGCCACCGCTACCGAGTTTGTTTGATCTTCCATGAACCTTTGCTGGTTTTCCAGCCTCGAAATTCCCATTTGGGTTTTAAAACCCCACCTGTGTGTTTTCCAGCCCTCCCCAGCCGGTCTGGGTGAGCTTCCGGCTCACAATTCCGCCGCGTTGGATTTTCCTGCGGATCTGCTGGGGGAGACGCCGCGTTACCGGCAGCTCGGACGTGAGCCGGGGCCGCGTTCGGCTGCCTGGCTCTGGGTTCTTACCACGGGGTGTGTCGGGTGAAATATTAATTGGGTGAAATATTAATTGGGTGAAATATTAATTGGGTGAAATATTAATTGGGTGAAATATTAATTGGGTGAAATATTAATTGGGTGAAATATTAATTGGGTGAAATATTAATTGGGTGAAATATTAATTGGGTGAAATCTTCATCCAGGAAGATGAAAATTCAGAATTTCATCTGAAATTTGCCATTTCAGACTCGTCAGATGTTATTTTTTTTTTTCCTCCCCAGTCCCTTATTTTATTACTTTAGTAATTACGGAATAATTCAGCACCCGCTGTATGTTGTTTGTTTCCCCCCCGAGACTTAATTACTGTTTATTTTTTTCCCTTGAAGTGGGTAAAACTGTATTTCCCGGGCGATAAGGTGTAGTGGTTTTGAGATCTCCCAATAACGGCTTTACTGGCAGCGCTGGTTTTTCACAGCTCCTTTCCAGACTTTGTCTGGATGTTGTCGCCGTTGTTTGCGTTCCGGGGACACGGAGAGGAGTTTTTAACTGTTCCTTTGTTTCATGGATTAAGTTTGGGATGAGTCCAGGGAGCTCGGGTAAAGCGCTCCCCGACGGGGCGTTCCAGGATGTTGTCGGTACCTGTGTCTTTCCGCGCTCCCTCCGGATTAAAGCTCACCCGTTTCCGTTTAAAAAAATGGAATTGTCAAGACGCCCGTAGTGGTGGGTTTGTCCCGTTTGTTTGTTTTCCAGACTGGGAGCGATCCGTGCTGCGGGCGTTCAGCTCCGGTGTCGTAGGTCGGCGCGTGGACGCGGTCCTCCCGGCGTTATCTTAAAATCACGGGAGGCGCCGGCCGTTCCCGGAGCACGTTTCCTGGTCGTGGACACAAAGCAGGCAGCTGGGAAGTGAAACCGGGGTGTAATGGTGCAAACCGGAGCACGGCGGCCGCCTGAATCCCGAAATCCTCCGGTTTCCGTGGTTCTGAGCGCCACAGTTTTTCTGGGGTGGTTTTTAGCACCTCGAGGCACCGGAACGAGGGGAAGTGTTTGATCCGGAGAGCCGAAGGAGCGGGGCAGGAGTGTGAACCACCTCTCGTTTGGGGACTCTTGGCAGGTAAAAAATTCCTCTGCACGGCCCTTTCCGCGCAGGCAGCGAGCGCCGGCTCCGGCTCGGGTTTGGATTGCCGGGAACACGGAGTGGAAATCAGTTTGGAGCTGCTGTGTAGCTTAAAAAATGAAAATCTGGTAGGAAACATCTGATTTTTAAATCAAAACGGGCTCGTTAGCACTTGTCGACGCACCCCGGGGCAGTGCCGCTGCGCGCGTGGTGCCGGAGCGCGGCCGCCTTCCTCGGGCTCCTAAACCCTATCCCGAAAAACCATCCCGCTCGTCGGGGCGGGCGGGAGTTGAACTTCTCGTTATTTCCCGAGCAAATTAAATGCTTTTGTTAAAACACACACGGAGCCTCCCGAAAATATTTTGTGCCTTCGGTTACCTGCGTTTTCCGTGTCGAAACGGGAATTTGTGTGTGCGGTTTATCCCCCCGCTCCGTTGGGAACGCGGCTCCGAGGTTTTGTGATGGAGCAGGATCCCAGATCCTGGATCCCTCCTTGGGTCAGCGGGGTTTGCGTGGCACGGCGGTCTCTATTGTTTCCTTACCCTCTGGATCCCGTTGTTCTTTGTTTAACCTGTCGCCGTCCGCGCCGCGGACGTGCCGGCCCCGCTTTCCCCAGCTCGGAAAACCGGGAAAACGCACGCACGGAGCGCCGCGCCGCCCCCGCAGCGGCTCGGGCGGGAGCTTTGTGTTCCGTGCTCCGTTAAATAACCGGAGAAGGCGTTTTGAGAATCCGTGCGTTTTCGGGGGCCGGCAGGAAGGTGAATTTCGCCGTCCCCGGAACGCTGCCCGCGTCGGCACATGGAAGATGGAAGAGTTTGTGCTGGCGCCTGCAAACGCCGACGTTTGTGTCAATGCTTTTTTTTTTTTTTAAGGATGGGATCCAACCCTCCCCGGTTCCACCGAGCACACGGTGAAGTGTGTCTGATGGTAGCCTGTTGAAACTATCCGTAGGGATCGGGTTGCTTTCTATTTAACATTCCTTTTTCCCTGGCTCCTTGTTTCACCGCGCTTTTAAACAAAACACACATTTTAACAGCCGTGAGCGGGACGGCTCCGAGCAGCTGGGAGACTCGGGATGCGCCGTGGCTAACACAGCAGCAATTTTCTGATATATTTATTTTTTTTTTTTTCTCCTTTTTCCCTTTTCTTTTCCAGAACCTGACGCCAACTGCTGCAGTCGGGCTTCGGGACAAGAAGTTGCTTGCAAGAAGACGGAGCCGTGGTGCTCCGCCGGCCCCGTCAGCAGATTCCTGACAACCCCAGACCCTCGCCGCGGGGATTTGGCCGTCCCAATCCAGATACCCGCCGTTGGCACGGGGTGGTGTGTGACCCACGCTGCCCGAGGGCTCCGCGTTCCACGCCTCCCCCATCCCCGTGGAGCCGAACGCCGCCGCCAACGCGCCGGGATGTCGAAAAAGCAAAACGCGAAAGGTGAGACGCGCGTGGACGCGGCGCAATCCAACGCCAATAAACAGCACTATTGATTCCAAAGTTAGCAATTAGGAGCGGGGTTAATTGCTTTGGCCGTGCTCCTCGCGAGGCTGCGGGTGTCACCTGACAGCTTCTTGTCACTCTCGCCGTGACATCGCGTCACCTGCTGGGATTTGTGACATTTTCAGCAGCATTTCGGTGTCCAGCTGGACAGTTCTGCTCTCACCAGTTCCCGTGTGATGAAAATGTTGCATCGTTTTCCCCGTCAGACTGTTGGGGGGAAAAAAAAAATACGTTGTTTAGTGGTGGAAGAGTTACGGAGCCAAACTTTTTAATGGTGTTACTGGGGTCCCCCAGCTGGTGCACCACATCCCCTCGCTGGGTGCGGGCAGGATGAATTTGAGCGGAGTCTGGGTCTCTCCTGGGATTAAACCGGGCCCACCCTCTCGGAGCGCCCCGTGGGCGCCGAGGTTTTGGGACAGGCTTCTGTCTCGGGCTTGTTCATCCTGCCTGTGGCAACTGCTTGCCAGGGATCCCATTAAGGAACGAGCCATGGAATCGAGGTGGGACAGCTCAGCTCGGGGCCGCGACTCGAGCCAGACCTAATTAAATCTTCCGAGATGGGCACAGGAGGAGCTGCTTCCCTTTGTCTTCCAACAAACTGCTTTTCCTTTCCCTATCCTTGCTCGTGGGGTGGCCAAGCAGCTTATTCCAGCGCGGAATCCTATTTGTCGCCCCCGAAACGTTAATTCCAAAGCGTGCGTGCGGTGGAGGGAGAAGGGGGGGCTGCGGGTTACGTCTCTCTTTTTATTTGAACTGACTACTAATTAATAATTTAAGGCAAACGGGTTTGAGAATTCATGTCCTCTACCTCAGGAGAAGAGCTTTTGTTCTCTGTAGGTTGTATTTTTTTTATTTTATTTTTTTTTTTTCCAAGCAGCTTTGGCATAGAAACGGTGCGTACCTGAGGAGCCCGGCCGTGCTCCGACAGCCGGATCCATACGTGATTCGAAGCAATTAGTAACTGTTACGGAAATTGTTGTGCCGGGTAATTTCCGAGCGATTTTTTCCAAGGCTGTGTTTGTATCCGTGCTCTTGGAAGCCTCACTACCAGTCATTAAGAAATTGACTTCTCCGGAAGCGGAGCGCGGTAATCGTCGGTGCCGAGGACGTGTGGAGAGAAAAACACCCCTTGAAATGGCAGGAAGGGTTAACGGGCCGAGGTAGGGGAATGGCAAGAGAAATCCATGGGAGACAAGTGGGGAGCTGTTACCTGGAGGGAACTGGGGGAACTGGCACATCCCTGGCCCGTCGAGGGAGCCGGCACAGCTGGTGCCGTTGGGCAGAGCGCGTCGTGGGGAGAAGCCGCTGGCACGTATTGGGTTCCTAAAGAAAAGTAAAGGGATCTTGGACATAAATATTTGAGAGGGAGCAGGAATGCAGAGCAGCTTTCGTTCCCTCCGCCGGCGGGGATGGAAAACCCGCCCTGCTTTGTTCAACCGGCGCGTCGTGCCGCGGCGACGCGGACGCAGGGGCAGGTGAGAGCTGAAGCCGCGGACTCCGCCGGCTCTGCCTCATCCTGGTCGGACCGTGATGGAATTTTCAATTCCTGCTTTTCTGCTGCTCTTGAATGTTAATGCAGTCAACAAATGTTTTCCAGCAAAAGGAGCGTGCTTCGGCCAGGTGAGGCATGTCGGCTCAGCTTCTCTTTCGGAGCACGACGCAAAACCCCTTTCTGCGGAACAAAGGGCTGGAGAGGAGTTGGGGGGGGACACAAAATCCTATTTTTAATAACGTGGCTGTTCTGAAACCGGATCAGAAGCCCACCTGTTCCTGGGAAGTGCCGCAGAGCGGAGTGAACGTCTCGAGTTTTTCAGAAGGGTGTTTGCACGTCTCGTGAAAAATGTATGGAGGCAAAGTCCGGGCACGGGATCATGTTCTCCTCCTGAGTATTCCTGGCTGGAAGTAACTCTTTACTCAAAAGGTCTGTGCTGAGGAGCAAACTGCTCCGTCTCCAAACCAGTCGTGGAATCCTCCCCGTTCAGAATCCGAATGTGCGCGTCCGTGTCTGGGTTATACTGGGAGGCTCGTTTCAGCTCTGGTATCTTCTGGGAGGGATGATCCGTAGGAGAGGTGTTCCCAGTCATGCCAGACCTCTAAAGAAATACTTTTCCGGAGTCCAGTAGGGATGGTGGTGGTTTGCTGCTGTCTGGAGCAAGCTTGGATTCTCCGTGCTTCTGGTTTTCCCCCGCCACGGAGCGTGTGCTCCTCTCACCCCCCCTCTGCCACCATTAATTGATTTGAGTGAAAGCGGCCACCGGGCTCGGGAATGACTGGTGACCCCGGGATACAAAGCAATCCCATAAATCTTGTTTCCCTCGGATGTCAGCCACGGTGTTGGGCACGCCGAGCTCCTGAATAAAACAGCGCTCGGGTTCCTGCTCATCTGGTTGCATCGAGGAGCCATTTCAATTGATGGAAAACTGTCCTCCGGGAATCCCGTAGAGGCGAAAGGTCTTTGGGATGGGTCACTTGGGAGGCTTTCCGCTGGAGCGGCGGCGTTAAAGCAGCAGAGCCTTGGCAAAAACCCCAAATGTAGGAAAAATTTCATTCTGAGCTCGTACTTTAACAGCCCCTGCCGAAGCCAGGCTTTGCCGGCGGCGGCGCTCCGAGCGGCTCGCTCCCTCCGTGCGCGGTTAGATTCCGGTCGAATCGGCGAACCGGGAGATCGCGGAGTTTCTCCGCGCGGCAGCGAGTTGACGTTGGAAACGCGCGGCGGCGAATATCGAGCGTGCGCTCCGGAACCCGATAAATCGGATCGCGGCACGAGGGCGTGGGTGATGCCAGGAATTCCTGGGAATTCCATCTGCGCCGCTCTGCCAAGCACGATCCTCTGGAACTGCGCGGGCTTGATTGGATTTTTCGGGGTTTTTTTTTGTGTGGATGGAGGGGGAAGGCGGCGTGCCGCGGTTCGAATCACCGTGATGGCTCTCCGGCGTGGCGTCGCCGCTCCGCCGAAAGCCGGGTGCCGGTGCTTCGCCGCTCCGGTGCCCGAGGCAGAAAGCGGAGCGCGGGTGGAAACGGGAAGCAGGCCGGGTGCCGAGAGCTGTGCCCCTGCTTTGGGCCGAAACCGCCAGCTTTTGGTGCCAGGCGCAAACACCCACTTTTGGCCGCGTGACTTCGGGTGTATTTTAGTTGATTTGCAAGAAGTTCATTTTTATCTCATATTTGATTTCTTTTTTTTTTTTTTCCCGCTTTTCCAAGCCCTTAAATGAATACGGCTAACTGTTCCGCTGCCATCCATCTTCTGCTGGAGATCGGATACCTGGAAGCTTCCATTTGCTCACCCCAGAATGAATTCTTCCAACCATCCCATCTTTCCCCCTTCTTCTTCTTCTTCTTCTTTTCCTCCCCCTTCTTCTTCTTCTTCTTCTTCTTCTTCTTCTCCCCCCTTCTTCTTCTTCTCTCTTCTTCTTTCCCCCCTTCTTCTTCTTCTTCTTCTTCTTTTCCCCCCTTCTTCTTCTTCTTCTTTTCCCCCCTTCTTCTTCTTCTTCTTTTCCCCCTTCTTCTTCTTCTTCTTTTCCCCCCTTCTTCTTCTTCTTCTTCTTCTTCTTCTTCTTTTCCCCCTTCTTCTTCTTCTTCTTTTCCCCCTTCTTCTTCTTCTTCTTTTCCCCCTTCTTCTTGCGTGCTTGGCATCGCTGGTTGGGATGAGGTCTGTGCAGCTGTCAGGCTGGCACTTTTATTTCTTTTCTGCCTCTCCCTGTGAAACAGCTGCCTGCCCCGTGGCTCCGAAGGGAGCCAGGACTCGGTGCGGGGGCTGGAGTGGCCCCTGTTTCCACTTCCCCGAGGTGTAGGGAGTGAAGTGGTTTTATTTCGTGCATCCCGGGAAGCAGAGCAGGCATTTGCCAGGTCTGTAGTTTTAATTCTTGCACGTGCTTTGTACAGAAAGGACTAATTAGCGGAGTTACGGCAGGAGCAGGCTGATATTTACAGGGTGGGTTCTTCCCGGCATCGTTAGTCTTTCTATTTAAGAGATCCTGTGTCGATCAGTCCAATAAATAGCACGGAAACACGAAACTAAAGGATTTGGGATGAGATTCCTCACCACCTCATTTTCCTGGAGGGATGCAGTTATGGACAGAGAAGCAATTAAGGCCGTTGGCGCCGTCTCGGGGCTTCATCGCACCGAACCGACCGGGCAGCACCGCGCGGTGCGTGATTTAATGCCACAGCCGTCGGTCCGAGCGTCCGGCTGATGCATCGTGCCGGGCACAACACGCCTCGCCTGAGCCCTGGCTTCGGGAAGGAGCTTTCCTTTCCCACAACGCTGTGAATCCAGAAAATCTTGGGAGTCGCCGGTGCCCGCCCGGCTGCTGCCCGCGCGGGCGCCGCGAGCGTTTTAAATTCTGCCCCTTCTTGCAGATGGTCGCCGCGGCGGGAGCCCCGCGTGCCAGCAGCCCTTCTAATGATGCCTGGGAGCGCCCGGGGGCGATATCAAATGTGCACCGTGTCGTCTCCGCTGCATAATTTGTGCATGATAAACGTTTCGAGGCCGGGAGGACTCGGGCTGGAGTTGCAGCTCGGAGCGAGGTGCTGATAAGCTCAGTCCCTCGTAAGACCGACCGCAAACGGAGAGGTGGGGAAGGGATGGGATTGAGAGGCTGAAAACGTGCCGCATGGGGGAGCGAAACTTCATCTTCCCTGGCACCTGGGTCCTCGGTGGCTGCTCTGCGATGAAGATTTTGAGAAAAGATTGCTAATTCTCTCCCGGTGATGGGGGTCTGAAAGCCATTTACAAGATGAAGGACTAGAAAGTCGGTAACTGGAACTCGTGTGAGCTTGGGAAACTTGAGAAAATCTTGCTCATGGGGCTGAAACGGGCGAGGAGGAATTTAACCGTTCATCTGTGGCCTTAATAAGAGGCTGACCTTTCCATCATGCTCACGGTTCTGTCACTGTGTTTGGAGGCATCGTGGTTTAAATGCTACATCAATGTCTGGGACCGCGGGAGTCAATGGTGTGTCTCGGGATCGCGTACGAGTTATTTGGAGCAGGCGAGGGGGAGAACATGAATCAGCAGCTCGGAATATCCGCCGAGCTAAAGCCGGAAGGGGCAGTGACCGAGGGAGCGTCCCCGCGGAGCACCCTGACCTGCTGCAAGTGTCCCTTCCCCCAGGAGATTCCCAAAGCAGCAGCTGTAGGAAGCCACCTCCATGGAAGGTGATCTCCTTCCATGGAGCTTCCCTGGCTCCACGCAGGGCTGGAGGCAGCAAAGCTCACGCAAGCAAACGCCTTCCGCGGAAATGTGCCCGTGAACTCCCTGGAAGGGGGTTGGTGACGCCAAATAGGAGCACTGGAAACCTCTAGGGTCCTGCTGTCACCCCCTGCCCAGGGCCACGTGTTCTTCCCGATTCCGAACGGGGCTCAAATCCCAGTTGGAAGCATGTTCTGCCGTAGTAAAACACACCGATGAACAGCTGCGTCCCTTGTCTTTAGCAAACCTGAGATTTTTTCCCGACCTTTGGCAGGAAAACGGAACGCGAGTTCGTGCTCCGCGGCGCTGGCGAGGGCTGGGTGAGGTGGCAGGACCTGCAGATTTATGTGACCTTTGCTCGCTGGCGGGGAGCAAACCTGTTGGTGATGGCCGCCTCGATTACGGGTCTGCTCTGGAACGGAGAGGCATTACCTCGGAGATGGCAGCTGGCAGGGAGCACAAGCTGCTGGATCTTCAAACCCATTTATCAGTCTGGTTGCCATTTGTATCTGCGGGCGGAGGAAATTGTTAACCACGGCGCTGGAAGGCTCTGGCGCTTTCGTTAACTCTTTTTTTGCTGGGCTCAGTAAGAGATTAGTATGGAAACAGGAGTGGTACTGGTCTGGTCTGCTTCAGTGATCTGCACACCGGCTCTGTTGGGGCGTGTGTGGTTTTTGGCTGGCGGTTCTGATCCGCGGTTGGATTTGGGTTTTGGCTGACCCAGAGCCGAGGAGTGAATCGGCTTCTCCAGTTCAGCGCTGGGAGCACTGGCAGAACCAGGTTCAGCCGTGTCCGCACAGAATCCGGTCCTTGCACGAGGCTGGGGTGCGATCCGTTCTACTCGCAGCAGCTGCTATTCCTCTGCCAGCCCTGCGACAGAACCAGCCAGCCAACACCGTACGTTCGTAGGATTTAAATTTTTCTCCTTGGCCAAGTAACAGCTCGGAGCTGACCTCTGGCTCCGTGTCTTTCTAAATGTCTCTCGGCGCCGATTGTTCAGAAAAGAGCTTCCCTCTCCTTTGTCTTCGCAGATCCGTCTGGGTTCATCTTTGATGTGCAGTCCAACACTGTGATGGCCCAAGGAGGAACCTTTGAAAACATGAAGGAGAAGGTAAATGTGTCTTCCGAGACTTTAACTCACCACGTGCCGTGGAAGAGCTCGTGATCGCTGTGTCTTCATCTCCTCTCCGAGATGAAATATGTTTCTGTCTGGGAGCAAACTGCAGCTCTGTCAAAAGCAAAATTTGATTCAGGCTAAATCATCCCGGCACATTAAAGTTTGATAAGGAAGTCATCGGTTACGGCTTCTCGCCTGCTTGCAGGAGGGTTGCTGGAGGCTCCGTGCGGGATAACGCAAACGGTTCACACGTCCCCCCCGTTTCCCTCCCTCCAGATCAGCGCCGTGCGCGCCATCGTCCCCAACCGGAGCAACAACGAGATCGTCCTGGTGCTGCAGCACTTTGACAACTGCGTGGACAGAACGGTGCAGGCCTTTATGGAAGGTAACGGCTGCCGCCGGCTCCGCGACGCGTCCGTTACCGAGCTACGGCCCGGCTCGGGCAGCAGCAACAGCCTTTGTAGAATCATAGAATCATAGAATCGTTAGGGCTGGAAGGGACCTTCAAAGGTCATCTAGTCCAACCCCCCTGCAAGGAACAGGGCTATCTCCAACTAGATCAGGTTGCTAGAAAGGGCTGTGTGAGTAAGTACACCGGGTCGCAGGAGCTCGAGGAGCTTCTCAGCACATCCGAGCACAAGCCCTATCCACAAAGAAAGCTGAGGGATGATGATTCTCTTCCCAAGTTTTAGCTGAGGTTTGTTCAACTGGGGGTCAAGGCAGAGCTAAGCATCTGGTAGCTCTTTAGATGAAGGAGGTTTGGCAATGGCAGAAACTCTCGTTGCCGTGTACAAAACGGGAACGTCTTCAGCTTCCATCGTGGCTGTTTGTACTCTGAAACCTGGCTCACGGATCTCTTGGATCTGGCTGACCCGCTGCGTCTGGATGGGTTTTCTGACCTTGGGAAAACAGGCTGCTGCTGGTGACAGCGCCTGTCGCTTTGCGGCTCTCGTTTCCGCGCCGGCCACCGCTGACAGCCGCGCTGTGCCGCCGGCCTGCGGGAGGTGACAGCTCCTCCTCAGACTGCGGCCACCCTGACACCGCCAGCGTCTCTGGGGAGAGAAGGGCAGCAGACACCTGACCCGAACGCGACCCTCTGAGTTCAGAACATGCTCCAGCTGGGTTCCAAGAGCCTAAACCTGTAGTATTTCATAGATTTCATAGATTTCTAGGTTGGAAAAGACCTTAGAGATCAGCCAGTCCAACCGTCCCTAATCCCCATTAAACCATATCCCTGAGTAGATCATCCACCCTATTCTTAAACACATCCAGGGATGGGGACTCAACCACCTCCCTGGGCAGCCTATTCCAGTGGCTGACAACCCTTTCAGAGAAGAAATACTTCCTAACATCCAACCTGAATCTCCCCTGACTGAGCTTATACCTATTTCCTCTTGTTCTATCACCCATCACTCATGTAAAGAGCCCTTCCCCTCCCTCCTCACCCAAAGAGAAGATTTTCTAAAATTTTTTTTTTTTCCTGGGAAGAGCTGGCACTGTGCTGCGAGGGAGTAGTCCCCTTCAGCAGTGTGTGCCCAAAGCAAAAATGAAACTAATCCTTTTAAGTCAATTAAGAGAACTGAAACTCAGCTGCAGGAAGTGTTTCAGCTGGCTCCAGGTATGGAGGCACTTCCACGGGGCCGGGGAAGAACCGCAGCGGGTGCCTCGGCCGCTGCTCATCGCCCGCGTCTCGTTTCAGGCAACGCCAGCGAGGTACTGAAAGAATGGACTGTGACGGGCAAAAAAAAGGTAACACTTTTATGATCTACTTTGCTGAGGCATCAAAGTACATCTTTGTACTTTGGGGATGTACATCTTTTTATTTTGGGGATTTAGACTCCAGAGAACAGTAGGCATTCCTCGTGATTTAGATGGAAAAGAAACCAAAGAGCAAACGCGTGTATCGATGTTCGCAGAACCGACGCGCGGAGATAACCGCTGAGTTACTGGGCGCTGCTGGTCAGGGGGGTGAGATTTACAGGGAACTTGGTGCCAGTTGTAAACATCGTCTTCTCGCCACGTTCCCGTTCAATTTGGCTGTCAGACACGTCGTGTCGAATGTAGCAGCTGAAGAAAAGGTTCTAGACTATCTGTCCTTGCAGTTCTTTCATCGTGCTGACCCTCTCCAGGACCCCTGATCCGCACGCACCGCCCCACACTGGAGTAAATCTTGATCAGGTCCATTTATTTCGGCAGAGCTCTGTAATTCACTGCTCGGATAGTCGTGCTGTTCCATTTTTCATCGGTAACCTTTGGAGCTGAACAGTTGTGTTTAATGCTGAGCTCCGTGGAAATACATCTCTTTGTCACGTAAGCTTTCTCGAGTTCTGTGCCCAGAGCCCTGTGAAAGGGTTAAATAAAGATTTGCAAAGTTTCAGCACTTGATATTATAATATCTAAACCCGCCAGGACAAGAATAAAATCATAATTATTCAAAAGGTCTCCTTTGAATATGTGAAAAGCACGACTGAACAGCCCTGTCTTGGGAAAGGAGGGAAGATCCGTTAGCGCGAGGCCGGGCAGAGCACCTCGGCGCTCGGCACCCCCGGAAGCGACCCGGCTGGTGCCAGGGCTTACGGCCACAAACCTCTTGGCCCTTTCCCATCCGTACGCACCCTTCATCCCATAACCAGTGCGCTGCTCTCCTTGGCACACCGTCGGAGAGGAGAAGGCATTCGTGCCTCGTTAATGCCACTATATCCATCCTCATTGTTGAATAAATCCCTCCTGCTGTTAACAGGATCGACAGCCAGGCTGGCTGGAAAAGCATGGAATTCAGCTCCTTTCAGCCACTAAGCACAAGCTTAATTTTCCCTTCAGGAATTAAGCTTAACATTTTTCCCCCCCCCCCACTCCCTTTGTGGTGTGGATACCTAATCCTTAGAACAAGAAAAAGAAACCCAAACCGAAACCGCCGGCCGAATCGAGCCCCGACCTGCCGGACCCCGCCAAATCGGTGCCCGCTGCAGAGGAGCAGTTGGCACACTCGGAGAAGGGGGGAATGAACGGTTTCCACGTCAACGGCTGCGCCCACGACACGGAGTCCGTGGACTCGCTCAGCGAAGGTTTGGACGCGCTTTCAGTTGATGCCAGAGAGCTGGAGGATTGCGATCCCGCCGCGCCAGGCGTGCCCGGTGGAACAGGTCAGTCTGCCCAGTGGCGCAGGAGACGGGCGCCGGGTGTTTAAAACCCAGAGGAGCTGCCTCCTCCTGCTTTTTTGTGTTCTGTCTTTGTTTTGGGTCAGCTTTGAGTACTGGTTGGTTTGGCTGGCTCTTCGGGAAAGAGCAGCTCGCCTTGATTTCTGATTGTTTTGTAATTTTTTTTCGCTTGTTGCGGTAAAGAGGCGGTCAGTGTTCCCCTGCCCTCTTGGCGTTCCCTCTGCAAACGAGTGTGCTTTCCTACAGCAGTGCCTGAACTAGCGAATGGAATAGCAGACTTTGACACAAAATCGCTCATCCTGCATCCTTCCCAGAGCCCCTCGTCCCTCCGACAGCGGCCTGAGCAGAGGACCACTACCAGGTCTCTGTCCCGATCCACAGCCAGCACCTCCGCTCCTGCATCCCTGCCCGCAGCGCGGCTGGAAGACGTCCTGGTTTCACCTGCCAACAAGAAGCTGGGTAAGGCCCCGAGGCTCCGTGCACGCTCCGCCGTCGGAGCAGGTCGCCGGCGGCTGAATTCTCACCGCCTCTTCGCGGTGTCACCGCCGGGCACGGCGGCGGGGCGTGCTGGGCTTTGATTTTGATGCGAGCTAACACGCCGCTTGTTATCCGGCCGATAACCCGCACGCTGCTCCTCCTCTTCCCTGAGCACAGCGGGAATCTTGACAGCAGTTTCGATGCGGCGCCTGGAGCGGCAAACCCGCCGGTGCCGGCGCAGCCGGGGAGGAGGCGGCCGCTCTCGCCGCATACGTTTAGCCCGTTCTTCCGCGCGCTCCGTCGCGGAGCCTTTGGGTTGTTTCACATCTTTTGTGAGAATTTGTCAGAAGGCCAGGAGGAGTTCGGACCGGCCCCGTTACACGAAGTGACAGCCTCCTACGGGATGTTTTCCTTTTTTTTTTTTTTTTTTTTTTCCTCCCCCTCCCTCTTTTGTGGGCTTTCTCCGCAGCTGAGGTCTTAGGATAACAAATGGGTCCAGGAAGGACCTCAGAGCCCCCGACTGTGGTGGTGGTGATCAGCTTAGGGAGATGAGGTGGTGCTTCACCTCCCTGCCACATGGGAAAGCTGTAACGAGCCGTCGTTAACGTGGCTTGGCAGGGACAACCGCACTCCAGCAAGCTCCGGAGAGCGTGGGCACGGTGACGTACCCCGCTGGCGAGCAGAGACACGGGGAATAACCTCGGCAGCGATAACCGGTCCTTTCAGCTCCTGATTTGAGGAAATAGCCTTAATTTTCATTTCCGAGATAATTCCCTTCCCCAGGCAAACAGTCATTTCGTATCATTTCGCGATACGGCGTGTTGGGCTTTGGAGTAGACGGCGTTTCACTTGTCTCCAGTCCCCAGCACAAAAGCACCTCAGCGCTGCGTTTGATTTCTCTCATGTATTGGAAAATGTGGAGGGACGTTCCTGCCCGTAGAAGGAAATTCAACGAGCCTTGGGAAAAAACTTTCCCCAGTAAGAAAATCTCTCAAGCGGTCCCTGCTGAACCTACTGCCTCTGTAATGGGGAAGGGAAAGAAAAATGTAAAACCAAGCAGTGTACGGTTTTAAAATAAGAAGGAAAGCCATCTTCAGATTTCTCCCTGCTGGGAGGATTTAGCAGTGTGATTGACACGGCTGTTTGAGTTCACTCTGTCTCTTGGTAGGTTCAAATATTGAAAAATCAGTGAAGGATCTCCAGCGCTGCACCGTCTCGCTGGCTCGGTACCGGGTGGTGGTGAAGGAGGAGATGGACGCCTCCATTAAGAAGATGAAGCAGGTCTTTGCTGAGCTGCAGAGTAGGTAAGTTAAGCGTAGGGATGGCTCCAGGTGTGGAATAAGATTATTTGGAATAAGACTTCAGCTTGCCAGTCAAGCTCAGAGGGTGAACACAAGCGAGTCGAACGCCCCAGCCCTGTTCTTCAGCGTCCGGCAGGTCAGCGTGTCGTAAAAAATCAACCCGGGGCCGACGTCCCGCGCTCCGCAGCTGGGCAAACCCTGCGCTGGAGCTGTCGTCCCGCGCCTGCCGTGGGATGCTCGTGGCTTGTTGGAGGCTGCGGTGTGTCCAGCGGGGTCTTTGACGAGCTGGTGGAGCTCGTCTGTACGAGACAGTTGTCCTGGACCCAGGTACTGCGGGGAACTCGCCCGGTAACGCACTGTCGGTCAGGTCTGAGTACTGGTGATGCTGGAAGGAGCTCGGGGTGCAGCTGTGTGTGGGTTTAGAAACAAACATTCACCTCTGAGATCTTCAAATTATGGCTGACATGGAAGAGAGGGATCTTTTTGAAGGCGTGAGTACACATCCAAGATCACCTTGCTTCCCCCGTTTCCAGCCAAGCTTTTAATACTGTGCATGATGTTCCCTGTGAGTGTCTTTTTTTTTTATTTTATTTTTAATGAAGGTCTTTATTGGTTTGGGTAAGTGCTTTGAGATGATATTCCGAAAGGCCCAACATCAGATACGCTCAGTGTCTTGTCTGATCGAGTCTCTATCAAGAGAAATTGTTCTCCTTGGTTATCCAAACATGATTGCTTTCGGTAAAGAAGTGTTCCTGAGAAGCTGCACAGAGAATTCCAGCCTGGAGTGAGTAACTCTGCCGCCGCCGGCGCGCTGGAGGGTTAGAGCAGAGACTTGGCAGGCTTGCAGATCCGTGTCGAAAGCCGGCTGCGTCCGGAGGCAGAGGAGCGTTTAGCGGTGGCGATGCCGAGAGCCGCGGTCCGGAGCCTGGTGGCAGATTTGGTCGTTCGGCGTCGGCTCCTCCTCGTGCTCCTCCTCGCGCTGAGCTTTGCCGCGCTCTCCTGAAGCGGGTGGAATGCTGTCCTGTAGTTAAATTCAGCGTGTGCCAGAAATACGGACAAAAAGGCTTTAAGGATGAGTTTGGGAGACTTAGACCAAAGTGGAGGGGTGGGGTTAGAGGCGTCCGCGTGGTCTCCGGAGCCCCCAGCACCTCCCGTCCTCCGGAAAAGCGGCGGCGGAAGGAGATTTACCCTGTGGATAGCTGAGGGATTCGTGGCCCTGGCTCAGGTTTGGGTTTACGAATATTATTTCCCACTTTGTTAGTGGCTTTGTCGACTGAGTCAATACTGAGACCGGTTCAAGATTATCACTGTGTACAGCAGGGTTTTGTTAAGGGTTTGGGTTTTTTTTTTTTTGTCTCTGCCTCTCCATAGTCACACCACCTGGAAAAACCTCTCCCTGGTATGGAAAATGTCATTCTTTTGGCTAACACCTAGGTGATTCCTCGCCCTTTGACTTACGTTATCATCCGTGAAACACTTGCGTCACGCTCGCAAAGGTTAAAGGCTCAAGTCCAATCCCGCCGCGGCGCTCCGATAAGCCGCGCCGGTGGCGGGGGGAAGCAGGACGTGCGGTTCCGTGAGCGGTTCCGTGAGCCAGGAGGCGAGTGCCCGCCTGGAACGGGGCCACCGGGATCCTCCCTCGGCAAACGCCAAGCGCCGGAGCGGCCGGGCAGGGCGCCGGGGCTGCGCAGTCGATCAGCGGTGACGCTGCAGCTCCGCGGAGATTCACTTTCCTTTTCCCAAAAGTGATGCCGTTGCCGGCGAGCTGAGATGGAAATTGTACCTTCACCTTCTTTTGTTTTTTTTTTTTTTGTTTGTTTGTTTGTTTTCCCCACTCCCTTCATGGCCCAGAGAATAATTAGTGTCTTTTTAAATCCCAGGGCACAGAGCAGGATCCGATAGTTACATCCTCTTGCCGAGTCGCCGCTCCAGCTGGCGTCCTACCAAAGGCAAACCTGGTTTAAAAGCACGTTTGTTCACCCGAAACAGGATATTTAAGCAGCAAAGCTCGAACTGGTTTAACTTCTGCCTGTCAGGGCTGCCCTTCAGGTGTCCTTTAACCAGCGAGGCTTCCTGCAGTTCTTGACCTTCAGCTTCTCTCGTGCAACGACGGGCTCGTGTCGGACCTGTGGTTGCAGGCAGGCGAGGGCGAAGGAGGAGGCTGTAGTGCCAGGGTCATGCCTGGCATAAATCTGTCTCCGAAATCCATCCAGTCTGAGCGGCAGGCGTAGCAGTAGCTGCCTCGGCTCCTGTTTCAAGAGGATTTGCTCCTCTGGGCTGGAGGCGATGGGGTAACCTGATGGGGGAATGCTGACAGTCCATAATTTCCTAAATATTTTGCTATCTGCTGATAGGGAAAGTAGCACATCAGGGGAGGAAAAAAAAAAAAAACAACAGACAACCAAGCTCTGAGATCTCCGCTGCGTGCCTCGTGCTGCGGATCGACCTTGCTTCCGCGTGGCAGAGCTGCCAGGCGTGCTCCCGGCCACGCTCCCGGCCCCCTTCGCTTGCAGTCGGTCTGAGATCGTCGTGTTCCAGCTCCGAGGAAAACCAACCTCAAATTCCTTCACGTGCTCGTGCAAACGGCTGTTGTCCTTCACGAGCAGACGACATCTTGCAGGAGCTGCTCGTCCGAGCTGGCTTGTATCTGATATCCTGAGATATAAGGAGGATGTAACTTCTTATCCTTAGATATAGGGAAGAATATATTAGGAATAAATTTCTTCCTTAGATCTAAGGAAGAAATTCTTCACTCTCAGGGTGCTGAGGCACTGGCACAGGTTGCCCAGAGAAGCTGTGGCTGCCCCATCCCTGGCAGTGTTCCAGGCCAGGTTGGATGAGGCTTTGGGCAACCTGGTGTAGCGGAGGGTGTCCCTGCCCACGGCAGGGGGGTTGGAACTGGATGATCTTTGAGGTCCCTTCCAACCCAAACCGTTCTGTGACTCTATCATCTCTTCTAATGGTTGAGCTCTGCAGGAGGTGGGTGTGTGCCCGTGTGTCCAGGGAGGAGGCGTCGGGGTGCCGCATAGCGCAACCGGGTTCCGCGGCACGAGGCTGTTCCTGCACTTTAATTAATCACTAAGGCTCCGTTGGTGCCCGTATCGCTCCGGGAATTCCTGCTGCTGACGTGGGACAGGGCAGAGGGGGAACCTCCCTGCGCCCTGCCCGTTGCAGAACCGCTCTGGGCATGGCTGGAAAAGGAGGAGAAGTTGGATTAGCACGGCTTTCGACGCGCGGCGGCGTCTTCGCACGGTTGGGCTGCGAGTGCCCGACCTGGATCGGGCCCCCGCTGTGCCGCGAGCAGGAATAATTCCTGCCTGGAAAAGGCAGATGGATGGAGCGATAAATCAACAGAAGGAGCCAAATGTCAGAGCTGCTGTTGGGAGGGAATTGTTTAAATTGATCTTGCCTCGCTCCTCTGACACGCGGAGGAGCGGGAGCGGCGGCTCCAGTTTGCATTTCAGACGCTCTGCGGTTCCCCTCGCAGGCGCTCGCGAAAATAAATATTCTGCCCGTTTTTCGAGCGAAAAATTTTTCTCCCTTCCAAAAAAAGCCCCGTGGTCGGCGTCGAAGGGCTGACCCCGCGCGCTGCCGAGGACCGTTCCGTGCCTGTGCCGTCGGTACCGTACGGCTCACGCGGGAGAAGACTTGGCTTTTGTATTTGGGGAGCACAAACGCAGCGTTTGCAGGGAGGGGGGGTCTCCACGAGTCTGATGGCACAGAGCAGAGCCCCAACCAGTATCCGAGGTGGAAGGACTGGTGTTCCCCCTCCTGCTTCCATCGTGACCCGAGTTACTCGGCGGGCGCGTCTCCGGGGGCAGGAGCCTGTGCGCAGCCGCTGTGGGTGCTCCGCTTTACCGCAGGGTGCTCCGCAGCCTCGATTCATCCGGATTTGGCCACCGGGTAGGCGTGCGGTGCCGCTGCCGTGGTGCCCCGGGGGAACCGCGGTCTCATGGCAACAGACACACTTGAGGCAACCTGGAGCCTTCCCGGCCACTGGAGATGCCGCGACCCACTCAGGTGTTGCCTCCGTGGCCAAAAAACCCTCAGATCGTAACGGATTCCTGGATCATGGCTCTGGCTGCGTGGTGCCAACTGGCAGGAGGATGTGTCCTCGTGCCTGCTGTGCCATGTCAGAAGGGCACACTCTTGTGTGGGTCCTGCAGCCCAGGGCGGGGGGGTGGGATGGGCAGGGTCCGTGCGTGCCGGGAAGTGGCACAGAGCACCAGAATTCAGGGCTCTGGTTCCGTGGGCCGATGCGGTTGGGTTCATGAAGCGAACGAGGGCGTCAGGGCGAAGCATCGCAGTCGGGTGCCTCCGATGTGGCACCTGGGAGGGGACGGGTGCCCGGATGCCGTCGTGGATCCTCGTCCCGCTCATTAGTTTCGCATTCCGAGGGACTCGTTAAAACGTCGTGCCTTTGCTTTTCTTCGGTGATGAAGTCCAGCTTCCCCCAGCGCCGCCGCCGCCGCTTCCCTGCCCCCTTGCCAAGGTGGCTCCGACTTTTATCGGAGTGAGGTGACCACGTTCCCAGCGGGTTGGCGGCGAGGCCTCACCGCGCTGACCCGAGCCTGGACGGGTTCAGCGCCAGCCAAGCCGGCACGAAGCCGGCACGCAACTCCTGGGCTGCCGGAACAAAAGCCGGCGCTGGGCGCGCGGCGGGTTCCTGCCGCCATCTGCCGGCCTCTCCTCACTGGGAACCCTCCGCCACTGCCCTCCCACTGGGATTTCCTCATCCTCTTTGTTCATTGCTAAATCTCGGCCTTTTTTCCCCGTTTCCCCCAGCCTCATGGATCGCGAGGTGGCATTGCTGGCCGAAATGGACAAAGTCAAGGCAGAAGCAAGTAAGACTTGTGTCTTTCTACCAACATGTGCCCGCTGTAGGTGCCCTCCTTAGAGGATGGGGGACATAAATCATGCTCCTCCATGGGATGCCATTCCTGAAAATCTTGGCGATGCTGGGGAGGTGGAAGAGGCTTCCTTAGCTCACCTGGTGTGGGTGGGGAGTGATCCCTGGAGCCACTGGTGCCAGCAGCACCAAGGCCCCACCGTTGATGGGGTTGGCATGGAAGCAGTTGCCTGTCGTGCCCCTCGTTGGGTCAGCTCAGCTTCCATCTGCGGCCGGAGACGTAACTCGGCGCGGGAGGGAGCGGCACCACGGAGCTGGCGGGGGGCACTCGGGGGGGAGCCTGCTGTGTTCCGCCGCGGCGCTGGCGGAACTGCGGGCAGGCTGGTTCGGTGCCAAGGCTGCCTGAGCCGTGGTTTTGGTTTCTGCAGTGGAAATTCTGGTGAGCCGCCAGAAGAAGGCAGAAGCCCTGAAGAAGATGACGGACGTGGCAGTGCGGATGTCGGAGGAGCAGCTGGTCGAGCTCAGGGCCGACATCAAGGTGAGCTTTTCGCTCCGCTTCCGCCTCATCCAGCCCAGTCCTGAGCTCACCCGGATCGGGGGGGGGCGGGAATTCCGTGTCCATCACTGAGGCTGTGGTAGGAATTAGGCAGCTGCCACCTCACTGGTGCCCGGCCTCAGGTTCCTGCTCGAAGACGCCAAGTAAATACGCGGTTTATTTATCCGGCGTGCAGAGCGGCTCGAGCTGGACGCCTCTGAGCAGGGACCCCACCCCAAATCGCACCCCCCGATCATACCCGTCCCCCCAGCACCCAATCCCCAAGTCCAATCCCTTAATTCCGGTCGGTGGTCTCTCGATTTCTCCCTGGTTTTCTTGGTCGCTTCTTGTCTCCTGAAGTGACCTCGTTCTCTCGGAGATGTTTCCTTCATCCGCATCCTCTTCGTTAACCCACCGGATCGCGGCAGCGCTTCGCTTTTTCTGTAACCTCCTGGCTTTCCGACGCTTCTGCACACCGTTTGGTGTTGGGTGGGGGGTCTCCCCGTGCCTGCCGCGCTCTGGAATTCCCCACCGTCGGCGAAACTCCGGTTTAATTAACGGTTTAATTAACGTGCGTGTGTCGTGTCCTTCCTGGAAGCACTTCGTGAGCGAGCGGAAGTACGACGAGGACCTGGGCAGGGTGGCACGGTTCACCTGCGACCTCGAGGCGCTGAAGAAGAGCATCGCCGCCTTCGGGCAAGGTGAGCCGGACGGGGGGAGCCGAGGGCTCGGGCACCCCTTTGCCAGCCGCCCTGGCACCAAAACCCTTCGCCCATGCCCCGAAACTTGATAGTGACGGGACTGGGAGCTGTCTGCTCCGGGTGTTTTGTTTCCCCTCTTCCTCCCCTTGCTGCCACCACTTCTCCCTTGGGGGGGGGTCCGTGCCCCTTCCCCTCGCGGTCGAGCACCGGTCCCGGTTAGCCGAGCCCTTGTACCAACCAAAGCTTTGTCCTGCCGGGAAAAAAAGCTCCGTTGTCCCTTGGAGCATTCGTGAGCCGGCACTGCCGTAGCTGGTGGGGCCGGAGCGCGGATGGTTTGGGGTCCCCTCTGCAGAACACCCACTTTTGGGGTATTTCTCGTCCAGTTTCCCATCCGAAGAACAGCTACTCCAGCCGGTCGCGGTGCAGCTCGGTCACAGCCGCGTCCCTCAGCCGGCCCAGCGAGACCTCTGCCCCCTCCACCCTGGCGTGTGCCCCGGCGGCGAGCCTTACGGCGCCCGGCAAGAGCCTTACGGTGCCCGGCAAGAAGCCCGCGTGCTCGACGGAGGCGGCCGTGCCGGTGAACGCCGGCGGCCGCCCTCCCCAGCCTTCGCGAGAGGTAACCGCACCCCGGCGCGGCACCGGGAGCTCGCGCCGCGTTCGTGGCTCCCGCCGGCCCCGCTCAGTTGCCCACCCTCTTCTCTTCCAGGTTGCCCAGGGGAGCAGGCGAGCCGGAGCGGGGCCGCGGGCCCAGGGCCAGCGCCATATCGGCCCCCCCGGGCGTGACGGCAACCACCACCGGCACGGGCCGGGCCAGGCTGGTGGCCGGCGGCAAACCTCGTCCCCGGCCGCCTCCGCCAGCCGCCCCAGCCCGACTCAGCCGCCGGGCACCAGCGTGGCACCGCCGCAGCCCCCCCGGCCCCCCGGCACAGAGCCCAAGGCGCTGCCACAGCGCAAGCCCCGAGCCAGTCGGCAGGAGGGGGCCAGTTCCTGAGACCCCCCCGGCTCCCACCGCGGCTCCGGCGGCAGAGCCGTGCCGCAGGGCGCTCCCGGCGAGGCGACGCACGAAGGAAAGTTTACACTTTTTGGTTTTTGTGCCATTTTCTTGTTCTTTTTCCCCCTTTCCCCCCCCCCCTTCATCTGCTTTACGTTCTCCTCACGCCCCCCCCTCGCTGCCGGCTCTCCCCCTTCTCCTTTCCCCTCCGGAAAGCGCCGTCTCGGGGCGCCTGCCCCCCACCCTCAGTCCGGCCCTCGTGCTGGAGCGAGGATGAGTGCTGGGACGTGTGGGGAAGGCTGAGGGGGGGGTGTCCCCTCCCCTGGGAACAGGCAGGAACCTGGACCCCTCCCCACACTTTGTTCTCTGGTTTTGACATTGGGGGAACCTCTTGATTTTTTTTCACATCGTCCCCCCCAACCCCACCGTCCCCCTTCCCCCCCGCCCAGCCCTTTTTTTGTCCCTAAATTAAATTTCCAGCAATACCAGTTAGCGGAGCAGACCCGGGGAGGGGGGGGTGTCTCAAATAAAGATGCTGCTGACATCATGTCCTTCTGTGGCGCTGCCACTGACTCGGGACGGGGGGGTGTCCTGGGGTTTGCTGGCCCCCCCTTCCCCCCCCCCCCCCAAATTTTCATCCTGGGGGTTTTTCTTTAACAAATCCTTGAACAAATTAAATAAACAAAACCCACCTTCAGGCATCAAAATTCAGGTATTTTGTGCTCCACTCTGACCCGGCTCAGGGGCTCCAGGACCCCCCCGGCCTCCCACCCTCACTGGGGCCCCAGTCACCCCCCGGCCCTGCAGCTGCAGCCTTGGAGTGGCCCCCCCCGACCTGAGTCCCAGGTGAGGGGCTGGGGCTCTGCCTGCACCAGCTGCCCCCTGACTGTGCCCATGGTCAGCCCTGGGGCTATGGCCCCCCCCAGCTTGCCCTGGCTGTGCCCCAACCCCTGCTGGGGTGCCCGGGGCTGGGGGGCAGCCCCCCCCTGCATGGCCACCCATCCCTGCCTCTGTTGGGGAGGGGGACACACAGCATCCCCATGGCAGAGCTGGACACCCCCCCTGTGCCCTGGGCCATGCCCAGCCTGGAGCTGGACCTAATGGGGAGGCCCAGGGGTCCCCCCAGCCCCAAGATGAGGGGACAGGCGTGTAACGGGACCCCCCAGGGCAAGCAGACCATACCCACCACTGGCCTCCCCCTGCTGCCAGGGTAGGGGGGAGCCACCTCCCCCCCTTTTTCAATAAAGGAGCGATTTTAAGAGCACGCTGCAGGAGGTGGGGGTCCTGTCCCCCCCCCCCGGGTGTCCCCAGGGACCCCCACGCTGGGGAGGGGAGGGAACCACTTTATTGGAAGGTAACAATCTTCTGGGGGAGGAGGGGCCCAGCACCCCCCAGGAGGGGGCTGAGGGTCCCCATCACCAAACAGGGCACTGTGGGGACCCCCACTCCCCTGTGCACCCCTTGTCACTGCTGGGCCAGTTTGGCCGCCTCCGCCTTGATGAGGGCGATCAGGTCCTGGTTGATGAGGAAGACGAAGCGCAGGCTGGCAATCTGGGCGGGGGGGGAGGGGGGGGGGGCAGACAGTGAGCAGGGTAGGACCCCCGAGACCCCTCCCCAGGTTCCCCCCCCACCCCAGGGCTCACCTCCACCACTGAGTTGTTGTTCAGCTTCCACTTGTTGCCGCCGAGCACAGGGCGTCCGTCGATGTAGATGGGGCGCCGGCCCTCGTTAGCGATGAAGAAATCCCCGTTGTTCTTCAGTTTGATGACTCCTGGAGGCGGGGGGAGATACGGGGTGAGAGGAGGGGGGAGCACAGCCCCCCCCCAACTCCAGAGCCCCCCCCTGAGCCCCCAGCCCCATCCCTACCCTGCTTGCGGGAGATCTTCCAGGCTGGTCCCTCCAGGGCCAGGTCCACGTCGATCTGGTTGTCCTTCGTGGCTCTGCCCAGCGTGATCTGAGAGGGGGGGGACACAGAAATGTCAGGGGGGCTGTGGGAAGGGTTGGGGGGGCTCCCCGGGGAGTGGGGGGGCTCCTCTGTGGGGGGGCACAACACCTGCACACACCTCCCGGGAGCGCATGAGGTACCGCACCATGCGGCCCCGCAGCACGGCCAGCGTCTGGCTGTCGAAGTCCGGGGAGCTCATCCCTGCAGGGAGGGGGGTGAGGGAGGGGGGTGAGGGGAGGGGGGTGAGGGGAGGGGGGAACAGACAGGGGGCTGGGGGGGGAGACAGACAGACAGACAGACACCCCCCCCTCTGCGCCCCAGCACTCACCCGTGATGCTGTCGACCAGCACCTGCCACTTGTGCAGCTCCTGCTCCAGCTGCCGGATCTCCCGCTTCTGGCGCCGGTCGGCCACGGTCAGCTCTGGGGAGAAGGGGAGAATGGAGCTGGGGAGGGTGGGGGGCACCTGCCCCCTGTCTTGCGGGGGTCCTGGGCCTCCACCCCCCCGACTCAGGTTGCCCACAGGGGAGGGGGCCGGACTCACCGTGCTCCAGCACCTCGTCCCGCACATCCCTGCGGAGAAGAGGCAGGATGAGATGGTGCCCCCCCAGCGTAGCCCCCCCTCTCCACCCCAGCCCCCAAAACCCGCCTTTAGCTCGCTGCCAAGATGGTGCCACCCCCCGCAGCCCCTGTCCCCCACCCCAGCCCCCCCAAAAACCTCACTTCAGTTTGCTGTCATCCAGCATGTCCTCGGCGTCCGAGAAGTTCAGCACTTGGTCCCCTTTGGGCAGCGGCTGCACTGGAAGGAGCAGGAGGGGAGGGAGTGAGGGGGCTGCGGGGCTCAGGGGGGCACAGGGGGGGCACGGGGGGGCCCTCCAGGCCTCACCAGTCTGGTCGTCCAGCAGGTAGTACTGTTTCATGAGCTGCCAGTGCAGCTGCAGGGCCTTGGCAGTGCGGGACGGGTAGAAGACATCGGGGTGCTTGTGCAGAAGGTCCTGGAAGGTGTCGAGCGTGGGCTGGCTGGTCTGTGGGAGGGGGGGAAGAAGGGACACATGGCACCGAGGACCCCTCCGTGAGAGCCTGGGACCCCCCCAGCCCCCTCCGGCTCTTACCGATCCCACCTTGTTCAGCAGCTGCTCCTCGGCTTTGCTGAAGAGCACTTTGCTCTGGATGGCGGCGATGGCCTCGGGGTGCAGCTGCCGCATGGCCTGGCAGGCCAGCCTGGGCAGGGGGACGTGGAGGGCCACGGGGTGAGAGCCCCCGCTGCCCCCCCCGGCCCTGGCACCCCCCTCCCAGTCTGCCCCGCGCTCACTTGGAGATGATGGGGTCATAGAGCAGCGCGTACCACCGCTCCTGGATCTCCCGCAGGTTGAAGCGGCAGCTGAACTTGACGCCCAAGTGCACGGAGGTCAAGTCGTTGGTCTGGGAAAGCCGCCGGGTGAGGGGGGGTCCCCGGGGGGCCAATCCCACCCTGGGGTGCCAACCCCCCCCCCCCCCCCCCCAACCGAGGCCGCCAACCTGCAGCACGGCGTTGATGAGCAGAAGGTCGTCGGCGGGCTTCCAGCGGCCCAGGTCCTTCGTCACCTGCAGCGGCTGTTTGCTCTTCTTCATCCTCTTGGCGAGGCCGGGCGCTGGCACCGGGCTGGGCGCGACGGGCGCAGACACGGACTTGGCGACCTGAGCAGGCGTAGACGGGGCAGGGGATCGGGAACCTCTCTGAGCTCCCCAGCCCCCCCCTCCACCCCAGCCGGCCCCCCCCGGCCCCTCACCTTCTTCTTCTCGCCGGAGGCCGGCTCGGTGCCTGCGCAGCGCCCGGGCTCAGTGCCACCGGCGCCCTTGGCACGGCTGGATTTGGCCAGGCTGCTCTCCACCAGCTCATCGTCGAACTTCTTCCGCTTGATGAACCTGGAAGGACCGGGAGGGCGGTGGGCACCGGTGGGCACCGGTGCCCCCTCCCCACCCCCCTCTCCCGCCCCCCCCGCGTACCGGGACGAGCTGCGGCGCTTCGGGACGGCGCCCGGGGCCGGGGCCGGGCCGCGTCTCTGCCCCGCCGGCGGCTCCTCGTCCTCGGAGCGGCTCGTCGCGCCCGACGCCATCAGTCCGGAGAGCGGCACGTCTGGGGGGGGGCGGAGGAGGCGGGGGGGGTCCGCGGCTGCCCCCCACCCCCCCAGAGCTCACCCCGGGCCCCCCCCGCGACAACCGGGGCCGCCGGGCCCCCCCGCGGGTGCAGCTTTGCGGGGGGGAACGGGAAGGAGGGGGGGGCGGGGTGGGAGATGAGGGAGGCCCCCCCCGGCCCGACCCCCCCGGCCTGGAGAGAGGACCCGCGTCCGCCCCCCCTCCCCGCCCGCCCGGCCCGCTCCGGTGCCGCCGCCGCGGCCTCACCATCCCCGGGAGCGGAGGCTCCGGCCGCTCCGCTCGGCCGCCTCCATGGACGGCGCCGCTTCCGGTTACGCGCCGGAAAATTCTGTGACGCCACCGCCGGGCGCGCCGAAGCAGCGCTGGGCGCCGCCATTTCTAAAGCTCGTCTGCGGCGCGGCGCCATCTTGGCTCAGGGCGCCGCCATCTTGACTAAGGGCAGCGGCCGCCGCGACGCCTTTCGGGGGCCGCCGTTACCGGTGGGTCGGGGGCCCCAACGCACGGGACGAGCCCCGTTATCCCGGCGGGGACGGCTGGGCCCGGCCCCACAGGCACCCGCTGTCGGCCGGAACGGCCACACCCATCATGGCGGCGCCCACACCCCGACCCCCCCCCCCCCCGCACCACACCCATCATGGCGGCTCCGAGGAAGGGGCGCAGTTTTATTGGGGCGAACTAGGCCGAGCTGGGGGCGACGTGGGCGCCGTCGGGGCCGCCGAGGTGCGCGGCCCACGCGTTCCGCTGGATCGTGCCCGTTTTGCCCTCGCGGAACTGCGGCCGCTGCTCCCGCGGGATCCGCACAGCGTGGTACCGCGGCACGGCCGGCGGCGCGCGGCGGGCACGGCGGAAGAAGCCCACCTAAGGGGGGACGGGAGGGTCAGTGCCCCACGGGGCATGGCATGGCATGGCATGGCATGGCATGGCATGGCATGGCATGGCACAGCTGGGGTGGCACAGCATCACCCAGCTAGGGAGGCATGGCACAGCTGAGATGGCACAGCATGGCATAGCGTGGCATGGCATGGCATGGCACAGCATCACACAGCGTCAAACAGCTGGGATGGCATGGCATCGCCCAGCTAGGATGGCATGGCATGGCATGGCATGGCACAGCTGACATGGTACAGCATGGCATAGCATGGCATGGCATGGTATGGCATGGCATGGCACAGCATCGCACAGCTGGGATGGCATGGAATGGCATGGCATCGCCCAGCTAGGGTGGCATGGCATGGCATGGCATGGCATGGCATGGCATGGCATGGCATGGCATGGCATGGCATGGCATGGCATGGCACAGCTGGGATGCCATGGCACAGCTGACATGGTACAGCATGGCATAGCATGGCATGGCATGCAATGGCATGGCATGGCACAGCTGGGATGGTACAGCATGGCACAGCATTGCACAGCTAGAGTGCCATGGCACAGCTGAGATGGCACAGCATAGCATGGCATGGCACAGCTGGGGTGGCATGGCACAGCATGGCATAGCCGGAGTGGGATGGCACAGCTAGGGTGACATGGCATGGCACAGCATGGCACGGCACAGCCGGGGTAGCACAGCACAGCTCAGCACATCCAGGGGACCCCGTGCCATGGGGAGGGGGACACATCTTCCTGCGGGCACCCCGTGCCCGCCCCTCACCTTCCAGAGGATGAGGACGAGCAGTGCCAGGACGAGGCCGCCGGCCAGCACGGCCAGCAGGATGACCCACCAGGGCACGCCGCCCGCCACCGCCGCCCCGGGGTCCAGGTAGATGGAGACGGGGATCTGGGGAGGGGAGGGCGGTCACGGGGGGCGGCGGGGAGGGGGGCACCGGGGGGGGCCGGGGGTCCGGACCTGCGTGTTGGCATCCTTCAGCACCAGGTTCCGGATGGAGGAGGTCACCGAGACGCTGGCACGCACGATCAGCTCCACCGAGGTGACGGCCAGGTACTCCTGCGGCGAGGGCACGGGGCGGGCTGAGCCCCCTCCCCGTCCCCCGGGGGATGCCCATCCGGGGGGGACCCATCCCCGTCCCCTCCTACCTCCAGGAAGGTGCCATTCCAGAGGCGCCCGCGGGCCGTCAGCACGGCGGCGCGCTCGAAGCTGGGCAGCGGGCAGCGGAAGGCCAGGCAGCGCGCGGTGCCCTGGGCACAGTCCTGCGGGATGGGGGGGTCAGCCCGGCCGTGTGCCCTGCGAGTGGGTGGTCCCAGGAGCGGGAACACCCCCGCAGTGGGAATAGCACCCCAGGAGCGGGTGCACCCCCAGGAACACGCACCAGGGTGACGTTCCTCCTCCTCTCCGCGGGTGCTGGCACCCACCAGGACCCCGGGGCGGGTGCGTCGGTGGGGTCAGCCTCCCCTGGTGGCTCCTAGAAGGAGGAAGAACGGGCATGGAGGGAGGGGTCAGCACGGACCCCCCACCCCCTTCCCGGGCACCAACGCGTCCCCGTGCCCCCCATGCGACGGCGGTACCAGGGCGAGGCGCAGCGGGTTGGCAGGGGGGGTGCAGGGCACCCGCTGCCCTGGAGATGCCACCAGCTCCAGGTGCAGGGGGTACAGCAGCCACTTCCCGTTGCTGATCTCGTGGGGCCAGAGGAGGGTGAGGAAGGCCGAGCCCAGCGTCTTCAGCGACTGCCCACGGTTGGAGACCTGCCAGGGTGGCGGCGTCACCAGGGTGGCACCGACCCCCACGGCCACCCCCCCCGTCCGGGGGCACGAAGGGGCGTTGGGGCGACTCACCGTGACCTCGAAGCGCACGGCGCTGCCCACCTGGCTCTCCCGCCGCATCGCGCTCTCCCCCCGCACCACCCCGCCGAAGAAGAGCCGGGGTGGCACGGCCACGCTGCGGGGACAGCCCGGGGGGGGGGTCAGGGCAGGCGTGGGGGGGGGTCCCGGACCCCCCTCCCCACCCTCACTCACCCCGTCACGGAGAGCGGCAGCTCGATGACCACGCGGGCACGTGCCACCACCGGCTCCAGCCCCGGCTGCTCGCTGATCCTGGGGGGAGGCGTTTGGGGGGGTCGGGGGGAATCACACCGACCCCCCCACCACAAACGAGCTGAGCGTGGGGTGGCACCATGATGCCCCCCTGACACCCCCCCGGGGCTCACGTGGACAGGGCCAGCTCCACCGCCAGGTCTGTGGTCTGGAGGGTGATGCCCACCGTGCTGAGGATGAGGAAGAACCGCACCTGGGGGCAGAGGGGTGAGGGCTGAGGGGGTGGGGGGGGCACAGGGGCTGGCAGGGGGGGTGGAGCGGGGACCTGCACCCACCTGGGCTCCGCGTTTCATGGGGTTGCCCAGCTCACACTCCACCTGCGAGCCGTTCTGGTTGGCAACGCACACCACCGCCTTGTCCTGGGGGGTCACCGAGCTGAGTCCCCCACAGCTGGCACCCCCCAGCCTGCTGTGCCCGCAACCAACCCCATCCCACACCTCCAGCACCATCCCCATCCTTCTGCACCCCCAGGACCACCCCGTCCCTCTGCCCCTGGCACCCCCGGTACCACCCTTGGCACCACCCCCAGTGCCACCCCCGGTACCATCCCCAGTACCACCCTCGGTACCACCCTTGGTACCACCCTCGGTGCCATCCCCGCTGCCACCCCCGGTACCACCCCTGGTGCCACCCTTGATTCCACCCCTGGTACCACCCCCAGTGCCACCCTCGGTATTGCTGCCCCCTCGCCCCCCGCCGCACCGGGGGTGCCCGGCCGTCGTAGGGGCGCAGGGCGGAGTAGGGCAGCTCCGGGGGGAAGGTGGCAGTGAGAAGGGCCTCGTGGGCATCGTCCCCGTCCCGCTGCGGGTGCGCCGGGTCCGAGGGCAGGTTGGTGACGTGGATCTCCAGGGCCACGTCCTTCTGGTCGCTCATGGCGAAGACGGCGGTGCCATCTGCGCCCCTGGTGGGGGGCAGAGCTGCTCTGAGACCCTCCCCGCACCCCTGCACACAGCCCAGGGTGTCCCTGGCACCCTGCGGGGGGGGGGTCCCGGCCCGGGGTGTCCCCTCACCTGGGCAGGGGGAGGAAGTCGGCGTCCCCGAGGCGGGCACAGAACTGGTAGCGGAGCTGGAGGTTGCTCTGGCAGATCTTGTCGTCGCCGCAGCCCTGCTTCAGGAACTGCACCTGGGGGGGGGCACGGGGGGGGCACTCAGGCAGCCCCCGCATGGGACAGTGCACCCTGGAACCCCCCGGGAGGGGTCTGGGGGTGCGAGGGTGGCCGGGTGCCCACCTCGGTGCGGTGGCTGCTGGGCTGCTGGGGGCTGAGCACGGGCGAGAGGGGTGGCAGGGCGGCCCCCCGGCTCCGCCGCGCGGCCCCCCGGCTCCGCCGCGCGGTGCCAGCGCCCCGGATGCCATAGGCGAGGGTGACGGCGATGGGGCGCAGCTTGTCACGGATGCTGTCCTGCGGGCAGGGGGGAGCGGGTGAGGGGGGCACGGGGGGGACGAGGATGGGGACGGGGTGGGGATGGGGACAGGGATGGGGAGAAAATGGGGATGGGGATGAGGGCAGAGGTGAGGATGAGGATGAGGACAGGGATGGGGATGAGGGTGGGGATGGGGATGGGGACAGGGATGAGGATGAGGACAGGGATGAGGATGAGGAGAAAATAGGGATGCGGACAGGGAGGAGGATGAGAACAGGGACAGGGATGGGGACGCGGACAGAGATGAGGATGAGGATGAGGATGAGGATGAGGATAGAGACAAGGACAGGGATGGGGGTAAAACGGGGATGGGGCCAGGGCTGAGGGTGAGGATGAGGATGGGCCAAGGCCGCACCTGGAGCTGGAAGGTGGCGGTGGCACAGGCGCGGGCACGCTGCCGCGGCAGCTCCACCGTACCGGAGACCTGGTGCTCGGGGTCCCAGGGCCGGCGGGCGAGGAAGGCGACGCGGGGGGCCAGGCCCAGCCGCCGCCGCTCCGTGTCCGCGTCCAGCACGTACTCCAGCACTGGGGGGGGGGGTAAGGGTGGGGGCGATGCCAGGGGTCCCACCCCCGGGGGGGTCCTGTCCCCCCCACCCCGCTGCCCGTCCCACCGCGCTCACCGAGGGGGGGGCCGTAGCTGGCAGGACTGGCCGTGTAGCTGAAGCAGACTCGGACATCCACGCTGGGGGGGGCACGCACGGGGTGAGACGGGTGGCACCCCCCAGCCATGCCCAAGGAGGGGAGCTGGGGGGGGCACCCACCAGACGCCCTCCCGGTGCTGGCAGTTGCTTTGCTCCAGGTCGATGTTGGGGGGGAGCAGCGAGATGTTCCTGGAGACGTGGACCACCGGCCGGGCCCTGCGGGGGACAAACGGGGGGTGCCAGGCTGGGCCCCCCCCCTCAAGGGCACCCCGAGCCTTGCACAGCCCCGGCATTTGCCTCCCCCCTCCCCAGCCGTGCCCAGGGGCCCCCTGGGTCAGGGGGTGCCCTGTGATGGGGGGTGCCTGTGGTGGGGGGGCACCCACCTGTACAACACGACGGTGTCGGAGAGGGACCCGACGAGGAGGTCGGGGTACAGGTTCCCGTCCACGTCCAGCCCCCCCGAGAGCGAGTACCCGAAGGCCGTCACCCCCACGCCCTCCCCGTCCAGGACCTGGGGACAAGGCGCCGGTGACACCGGGAACCAGTGGCGGGGTTGGGGGGGTGATGGGTGATGCACCCCCCGGCCCTGCACCCCCTCACCTGCGCTGGTTTCGCCACGATGCCCAGGCTGCTGCCGTGGTAGATGTAGACTTTGCCGGCGCCGTCGAAGGGGGCTCCCACGGCCAGGTCTGGGGGGGCACGGGCAGGTGAGGAGGGGCTGAGACCCCCCCCCTTCCCACAACCCTCTATGAGATGCAGCCCCCGTGTCACCAGCTCCCAGCCCACGGGGACCCCCGAGCCCCCCACCTTCGAAGCCGTCCCGGTTGAGGTCGCCGGCGGCGCTGAGGGCGATGCCGAACATGGAGCCGCGGGTGCCGTTGAGGCGCAGGGGGGTGGCGGAGTCCCAGCGTCCCGCTGCGTTGATGTAGACGTAGGCGGCCCCCCCGATCTCCTCCTTACGCTCGAAAAAGTGGGGGGCCCCCACCACCAGGTCCATCCAGCTGCAGGGACGGCGGCTCCATCAACCCCCCCAGCCACGGCCATGGCCAACCGTGCCAGCGCCCCGAGCCACGGCACCGAGACCGGGGGGGGCTGCCAAGGGGGTCCCCCCCAAACCCACCCGTCGCTGTTGAGGTCGAGGACGGCGACGGCGTAGCCGAAGGCGGAGGTGAGCTGCTGCCCGGGCAGGACGGCCTCTGGCACCAGGCGGTTGGCGCTGTCGCGGCGCAGGATGACCACGGCCCCGGTGTGGTTGGCACGGGGGGCTCCGGTGACGAAGCTCAGCTCCCGCCGCCGCGTCAGCCCCGCGCCCGAGTCCACCGAGAAGCCTGGGGGGGTGGTTTTGGGGGGGGGGGGACAGGCTTCAGCACCCACCCGGCCCCCCACACCCACCATCCGTCCGTCTGTCCCTGCTCAGGTCACGTCTCCGCTCGGGGACCCTCGTGTTTGGCGTGGGAATTGGGGGGGGTGTCTGGTCGTGCCTCAGTTTCCCTGCTCTGCGCTCCCTGGGGCACAGTGGTTTCGGGCTGGGGGTGGGCAGGGCTGCGGGGGCCCCTCCCCGCCTTGGGCCGATGGAAGCCAAAGTGGGGAGGGGGAGGCAGAGGCTGCGGGAGTGGGGGAGGACCAGCCCCTCCCCACACGGCCAGAGCAGGAGATTTCGGGGAGAGAAGGGAAGATTTTGGGGCCAGAGCAGCAAGACCCAGAGCAGAGCTGGACCCCCCCCAGCTGGAGAGAGTGGCAGAGCCCCCTCCATGGCGGGGGGGGCCAGGAGCCCCTTCCCCACATGCAGCAGCTGCAGTGCCCGGCCCCCCCCCGAGCCCCCCAGTCCCCCCACCAGGCACCAGCAGGACGCAGCCGCTGCCTCCCCCCGCAGAACGTGCACCCCCCCCATGCAGAAACAGCTCCGGGGGGAAGAGCGGAGGGACAGTGGGGTGGGGGGGGGCCATGCCAGGCTCTGCACCCCCCCGTTCCCTGGGGTCTGCCCCCCACCAGCCTGGCAGAGCCCCCGCCCCAGGACAGGGACACGGACAGGACAGGGATGGGGGGGGGGGACAAGGCAGCGCTGCCCGCGGAGACCCCAGGCTTGGGGGGGGGGGGTGGAACTGGGGACCCCCACCCCGGGGTGAGTGACGGCCAGGAGGGGTCCCAGGCCTGGGGGGGGTGTGCGTGCGGTGGGGTGGGGGGGTGTGTGCAGCCACGCGCGTGCACGGCTGGGTGTGCAAGGGGGGGCCATGCGTGTCCTGGGGTGCGGGGGAGTGTGGGTGCAAAGTAGGGGGGGGGCATGCACGTCCCAGGGCGGTGGGTGCAAAGGGGGGTGCTCGGTGCACGCGTGAGCGCACGAGGAGGGCGGCGCGTGCCCGGTGCGCGTCTGCGCGGGATCACGCGTGTGCACACGCGTGTGCAGGCGGGCGCTCTGCTTTCCTCTCCCTTCTACAGACGGGGGGGGGGGGGGGGGGTTGGGGGGGGGGGACGGACACACACGACACATGACACACACCACGGGACACGGCTCCGGGGAAGGCGGCACACGGGGACGTCGCCGCGGCGGGCGGTTACCCACCCAGGTAGCTATTGTGGGGCACGTCGCCAGCCGCGCCGGGCACCTTCTCGCCAGGCTGGGGGGTTTTGTAGACCACTTGGTCGGGGTCTGAGCTACCCACGTTGGTGACAAAGAGCAGCCCTGCGCCACGGGCGGGCGGGAGAGAGAGAGAGGGGGGGCATCAGGGTGGGCACCGCAGCTGGGGCATGGGCTGGCGACGGAGCGGAGAGAGGTGTGGGGTCCCCCCGGTGTCGTGTCGTGTCGTGCCGTGTCGTGTCGTGCCGCCGCGCCCGGGCACCGCTGCGCCCGTACCCAGGTAGCTGTTGGCGGGCACGGGGATGAGCGAGGGGTCCTGGTCCTTCTCCCCCCCGGCTTCGTAGGGGCCGTCGTCGTAGCGCAGCGGGTCCAGGGAGCTCTGGTTGAGCAGCTCCACGCGCACGTTCCCTGCCGGGGTGAGGGGGGGTGAGGGGGGACCCCCCCGCGGGGACCCTCGTGCTGCCTGGGGGCAGAGGGGCGCTGGAGCTGCCCGCGGTGCAGGGGGGGGCACCCGCTCCGGGCCTGGGCACGGACACGCGTGTGTGTGCACGCACCTACCTGGGCGTGTGGGTGCAGGGGGTGCACGTCTCCCCCCCCCGTGCTGGCATGCACACAGCACGGATGCGCACGGATGTGCACACGCCTGCGTGCGTGCGCGCGCACCCCTGTATGCGCACGCTCACGCACGCTCATACAGCACGCACACGCGCAGCACACACGTGTGCTTCGCACACGGCAGGCACACGGACGTGCATGTGTGCTCTCACAGGCATGTGTGTGCTCACACAGCACACACGTGTGCTCACACGTGCTCACACATGCATGCTCACACACGTGCTCACACACATATGCTCACGCACACGTGCTCACAAAGCACACATGTGCTCACACACACGTGTGTTCACACACAGCATGCACACACATATGCTCACACACACGTGTTCACACACATGTGCTCGCACACACGTGCTCACAGACAGCACATGTGTGCTCACACACACACGTGTGCTCACACACAGCATGCACACACACGCTCACACATGTATGCTCAAGCACGTGTTCACACACATGTATGCTCACACACGTGCTCACACACACGTGCTCACACACACGTGCTCACACACACACGTGTTCGCACACAGCACACCCCCCTGTACACACTCACCCCCCCCCGACTCACATGCAGCCCCCCCTCGCCCCACACGCTCCCACTCACGGCTCACATCCCCTCCCTGCACGTGTGCACACACCCACCCAGGCACGAACACGCACCCACACGCGTGTGCACGCAAACTCCAGCATGCCCTCGCCCACCCTGGCCAGGACGCCGGGGGGGGGGGTCCCACCTGCTCCCCCCCCCTCACCTTTCCAGTTGTAGGTGCCGGGGGCCCCGAAGAGGACGTAGCGGAGGTCGGGGCTGAAGGCGGTGGCCAACCCCTGCTGGCACGAGCCGAAGCGGTCGTGGCCCTGCGGCCGCCCCTCGCAGAACTTCCACTCGCCGCCGTCCAGCTCGTCGCGTGCCCGCAGGTCCTGGCTCAGCACGAAGCAGCGCCCGATCACGTCCCGCGTCTCCAGCGGCTGCCGCACGCGGTGCCGCACCTCGTACAGGTGGGCGCAGGTCTGCGGGTGGCGAATTGGGGATGGGGGGTCAGGAGGGGGCTTGGGGACCCCCTCCCGCCACCGCCGCCTTCGTGCCGTTGCCCCCGTCCCGCCATCGCGGCGGCGCTCACCACGATCTTGCCGCCCGCGCCTTGGCTCTTGACGCTCACCCCCAGCCACTGGTTCTCTTTGCTCTCCCGCTGCGGGTCCACTGGTGGGGATGGGACACGTCAGCCCCCACCGGGACCCCCGGCGTGAGGTCCCCCCTGGACCGAGCACCCCCCCAGGCGCGACTCTCACCTCCCTCATCGATGGGCACCCGCCAGCAGTCGGAGAGCTCGGGGGTGAGGGGGCAGGCGAAGAGCCCCCCGGTCCGGTTGGCACCTTGGCTGGGCAGCGCCGGCGCCTGGGGGGCCCCCACCAGCAGCCTGCCACAGCGGGGACCCCCCCGTCAGGGTGGGGGGGGCAGCACCCAGCACCCCCCGAGAAGCCCTGGGTGTGCACGTGCAGCGCTGGGTTTGCACACCCGGGGGGTGCGTCACCCACCCCCCACCCTGGCACCCATCCGGCGCATCCCTGTCTCCAACCCTGCTGCCCCCACGCAGCTGTCCCCGTGCCCCCGCGCCAATTTCACGCCGCGGCGTGTGCCCAGCGCGGTGCCCGGCACAGCAGCTGCAGCCCTGGCATGGCCGTTCCCAGGGCTCAGCCGCAGCTCGGCGCACGCGTGGGCAGGAGGTGACGCACACCCGGACCCCCCGCTCCTGCCCTGTGCCCCTCACTGCAGCAGGGTTGGGGGCACCCGGACCCCCAACCCACACAGCCCTCCCCGGGGATGGGGGAGGCTCCTCTGTCGGGCGAGTGCCACAATGCCAGTGGCTCTTCGGCGGCCGGGGGGCACCTGTGGGCACCCCCAGCCCCTCTCCCTGGGGGGACGGTGGCCTGAGGACACAAGGGAGCCCCGGGGGGCGGCGGAGAGGCCAAGCCGGTAAAAATAAACTGGAATTCACTCAAAATAACCCTGCAGCAACATGCCCAAAAAAGGAGGGAGTGGACGGCGGCACAGGAGCGTGCCCCGCGCCAGGGCACCCCGCGCCAGGGCACCCGGCACGGCCCTGGGTGCCAGGGCCAGGCGACCGTGCGAGGAGCCCGCGGGGCCAAACCAGTCCCCAAGCCCTGCCAGGGAGCGAGGGGGGACGGGCAGGGGGACACCGCTGCGGTATTGGCAGAGCAGAGCCCAGTGCAGTGCCAGTGGCTCCGCAAACACCTGCCCGGGAGCCAGGGCACCGGAGAGTGAATATGTCCCTCCCGATGCCAGGAATGCGGAGAGGGTGGCAGCCATGGCTGGGTGCCTTTGGCCGGTGCCACTGGCCGGGCTGGGGGCACTGGGACAGGTGGCGGTGAGCCGGGGTGGCTGCGATGGCGGCTGCGGCCCAGCGAGCGGCTGGGGAGGTGTGAGTGGCAGCGCCCCAAGAGCTGCCCGCTCCAAGGGGCCCTGGTGCTGAGCCCCCCCCTGCCAGCAGCCTGAGCCCCCCGGGGGCCGCAGGGGTTGGGGTCTGCGGGGGACACGGGGGGCACAGGCCTGGCACCGCGGCCACAGCCAGTGGCTGCCCTGGCATGCGGCGGGTGGGCGTTTGCCAGCTCAGCGGCGAGCGGGCGCGGGGGAGGCGGCGGGCACGGCCGGGGGGGGGGCACGGCCCGGGATGGTCCGCCCGGGGGGGGGGGGTCCATCCACCCGGGGCAACCCGAGGCTGCGCTCGGGGCATCGATCCCTCCCCCCGCCCCTCGCCTCCTCCTCCCGGTGGATGGTGCCGCCGGGCAGCGCAGGCGGCCGATCCCCGCGCCCATCCCCGTCCCCTCGGGTCTCCAGCTCGGTTGGAGCGTGGGCGATCCCGCGAGCCGTGAAGGTGGCGGGGGTTGGTGGGGGGGGAAGGCGGGCAGGATCCCGGGGGCAGCGTCGGTGCCCGCCGGCATCCCGGGGAGCTGGCGGCGGGACCCCCGCGCTGCCGGTCCCCGATTCAGCGCGGGGGGGGGGAACGAACACAGACCCGAGGGGGGGCACCCAGCGGGGGGGACACTCCGGGGCAGGACCCGCGGCGCTGCCGGTGAGTGCGGGGGGATGTTCCGCGCCCCCCCCGCCCCCCCCTCCATCCCACCCCCCCCCACCTCACTCACCAGCCGGCGGGCTCGGGGCTGAGCTGCCGGTGCAGAGCCACGGCGAAGCCGAAGAGGCTGCCCGGGCCGCCCGCCTTCAGCACCGGGCCGCCGCCGTCCAGGTTGAAGGCTGCGCTCGCCAGTAGCCGCAGGCAGAGCCACGGTAGCCACCGCCGCGCCCCCGCCATCCCGCCGCTCCCCCCGCGCCGCCGCCGCCGCCGAGGAGGAGCCCGCGCGGTGCGGGGAGGGCGGGACCCCCCCCCCCAGCCCCGCCCGCCGCGGGAGGGGTCGCCCCGTGGGTCACTCCCCGGGGGGGGGTGAGGGGGGGCTCGGTCCGGGGCTGTCACAGCCCCCGCGCAGCGCTGCACGGGGCTGCGCGCCCCCCACCCTGTACCGCACCCCACATGAGGCATCGCACCCATCACCCCGCAGTGCACCCCACATGGGGCATCGCGCCCCCCACCCTGTACCGCACCCCACATGGGCATCGCACCCATCACCCCGCAGTGCACCCCACATGGTGCTGCACAGCGCATCACCCCCGTATTGCAGCCCATAATACCCCATATCGCAGCTCATCACCCGCTATCGCAGCCCATAATAACCCCATATCGCAGCCCCTGGCACCCCATGCTGCACAGACCAGCCGTGCCCGGGCACGGGGGCAGATGTCAAAGCCCCCAGCCCAGCCCTGGCACCGCTGTGGCACATCCCCTGTCCTGGCACAGCCCTGGGGGCACTGGTGACCCCCCCAGGCTCCCCAAACCGCTGCTGACCCCCCTCCAGCGCCACGTCCCCCAGGGCCGGGCACAGCACCGGGGGCTCCCCGGGGTGGGGGGCGAGGCGGGGGGCAATCGCCCACCCTGGCACCCTCTGCAAGGGGGAGGGGGAGCTCGCGAGACAGCTGCCATCCTGGCGGCTGCCCAGTGCCAAGGCCGCGCTCGTGGGGTCCCCCGACCTCCGCCACCCTTGGGCTGGGAGGGCAGCAACCCCCCCGCACCCCAAAACGAGGGGAGCAGCCGGGCAGGAGCGGGACCCCCGTGCCGCAGGGGCCTCCGCAGGCTCCCAGGGGCACCGTGGGGCTGGCACGGACGGACCCCGTGGGCATCAGGGCCGGGGTCCCCCGGGAGCGGCCTGCGGCTGGAGCACAGCCCTGTGCCCCAAACGGCAGCTCGGGGGGGGGGGGGGGGGGAAGGGGGGGGCTGTCATATTTTCCAGCACACCGGCTATTTTTAACCGCTCCCGCTCTCCAAAGCCCCGCGAGGATTTTTGGGAGCTGGCAGGGCCGCCCCGGCCGTGTGAACCAGCTCCGGAACCACGCCGGATGCGGGAACAGTCCTTCACCCCGACCTCCTCCTCCTCCTCCTCACTGTGTTTGGGGTGAGGGTCCAGCTCGTCCCCCTGGCTGCCCCCTGTCCTTCCCACACTTGCCCCGTCCCTCGTGCCCGCCGTGGGAAAGGGCTGATCCCTGTGCCGGGAGCGGAGGATGGGAACAGAGCCGGTCCCGGGGGGCTGCTCAGCCTCCTGCTGCCCCCCACCCACCCCCTGCACCCACCCGGGGGGGAGCGCCAAGCCCCCCGCCAGCTCTGCCACGTGGAGGGGATGGCATCACGCCATGGTGGCCGCGGTGGGACGGGCAGCTGGTTTGGGTGAAACCGTGATTCGGGCTCCCAGTGCCGGCCCCTGGCACAGAGGGGACCCCCCCCAAAAAAAAACCCGATCGAGACCTCGGGGTGCCCATGGAGCCAGGGGGGAGGAGGTGGGAGGAGAACGAACACCAGGACATTTCCCACCGCGGGGCTCCCCGGGGCCTCGTCCCACCGCGGCACCAGCTGCCGGCGATGGGGTTTCAGCGGGATGCGGCACAGGCGGCTGCCACCATCACTGGTCCCGGCTGAGCCGGGGCGCTCCTGGCATCATGGCAGCCCGTGGCATCCCCTTGAGAGAATTTTATTTTCGGTGCGAGGGCCAACTTCCAAATGAGGTTTGCCGGGGAGCACTCGGCTCCCAACCCTGAGCTCCCAGAAGCCGCAGCCTCACTCCACCGGCACCGCGCAGCCGAGATGGCGGGAGTGCCGGAGCGCTGCCCTGGGCACAGAAAGAGCTGGAGCCTGGGAGCGGCGAGGGCCGGGAGCGGCGCTCGGGCAGGGCAAGGACGGAACCCGCCGCTCGCTTCCACACGGATGGAGGGGAAACGCTCCCGAGGGCTCTCCCGGCGCGGCCGAACCACCTCGCCGGCACCGCGGTGGAGCCGCACACGGGAGCAGCTCCGGTGCCGGCAGCCCGGGCCGGTCGCACCTCCCGGAGCAGCCACGAGAGCGTTTCGCTGCGGTTCCAGGCAGCGTCAGCGAGGGAAACTGAGGCACATCCCCGGCACGTGCCGAGAGCCGGCGCCTGGGAGAGGTGTGAATTCCCACAGGCGCCCGCACGAGGCTCGGCCGTCACCGGCAGCGGTGCCAGACCGGGCAGCGATCCGCATTCCTGTGGAGGGAAGGGCAGGAAGCGGGTCGGCGCGGCTCGGGGAGCGGTGCCGCATCCCGGGGCCCTCGCGGGGCGGGAGAGCTGCCGGAACGCCGGAGCCCTCCGGCACACCCAAACCTTTCGCGGGGAGCGGCCGACCCCGGCACACACCGAGCCCCGGCGCGGGCGCGCTCGTCAGCTAACGATGGAAAGGGCGGAATAAATTCCTCTGCCCTTCCCAAGGCTGCGGACAAGAGCTCGGTGGTGTAACCGGAGCGGGCCGGCACCGGCCGGGCGCGTGGGGAGCCACCGGGGTTATTTTTACCCATTCCCTGGTTTATCTTTGGCCACGTTTGAAGCTCGTGTTCCCGGAGCTCCTCCGGGTCGCCGGCTCGGAGGAGAACCAGGAGCCGAATCCATGGGGAGAATCCAACCGGGATACGGAGACGGTGCCGGGAAAACCCTGAAGGGAGGCTGGGAAGGAACGGTCAACACCAGAGCCTTGTGCCGCCGGCATCCCGAGCCCCAGCAGCACCCACCCCACCACCACAGCCCCCTCCCCACAGCCCCAGCCTCTTCGCCTTCCTCATGCTCCCTTCCCCAGCCTGGTGAGATCTTCCTCCTCCTCCTCCTCCTCCTGACTCCGCTCGGCTGCCGCCAGCCGGCGCGCGGCCAAGGGCTCGGCCTCATCCCAGCTCTCGGGCTGATTTAAGCCCGGTGAGATCAGCCGCATCCCGGCATTTCTGCCAGCTCACCCTTCCGGCGCTCTGCGGCCCAATTTAATTTCCGCGGCGCACTTTGCCGGCAGCGGCCGCGGCTCGGAGCCCTCCCCGCTCCCCCCCACCCCCCCCTTCCCGCTGCCGGCCCATCCATTACGTCCTGGCACCGGATCGGCCGCGGCGGCCGCACCTGACGCCGGGTCACCCTGACAAAGACGCTTCTGGATTGTTTCGGATTGAGCTCCGAGTCCCGGTGCTGCCGCCAGGGAATTCCCAATCTGGGGAGTGAAAGTGGGTTTAATGGAGCCGTGCTCAGCTCCTCCAGGATCCCCACGGAACCCCTCGTGCCATACTGGCCATGGTATGGCATACTGGGCATATTGGGACCAGCAGAGTGAGGGGAGCCCGACGTCCATGTGAGGCACCACAGATTCCTCGTGCCACAGAGCCACAGCGCCCGGCCCTATAGCACCCATACGTCCCCCAGCACAAACCCCTACAGCAGCCTGCACCCTCAGACAGGCCCCTACAGTACCCACAGGTGCCCAGACCCCCAGCCAGGCTCCTATAGCCCCTATAGCCCCCCAGCCAGGCTCCCAAAGCCCCCATAGCCCCCCAGCCAGGCTCCTATAGCCCCCAGCCAGGCTCCTATAGCCCCCATAGCCCCCAGCCAGGCTCCTAAAGCCCCCATAGCCCCCCAGCCAGGCTCCCAAAGCACCCATAGCCCCCAGCCAGGCTCCTATAGCCCCTATAGCCAACTAGACAGGCTCCCAAAGCCCCTATAGCCCCCAGCCAGGCTCCTATAGCCCCCATAGCCCCCAGCCAGGCTCCTATAGCCTCTATAACCACCCAGACATGCTCCCAAAGCCCCCAGCCAGGCTCCCATAGCCCCTATGGCCACCCAGACACGCTCCCAAAGCCCCTATAGCCCCCAGCCAGGCTCCTATAGCCCCTATAGCCACCCAGACACGCTCCCAAAGCCCCTATAGCCCCCAGCCAGGCTCCTATAGCCCCTATAGCCAACCAGACAGGCTCCCAAAGCCCCTATAGCCCCCAGCCAGGCTCCTATAGCCCCTATAGCCACCCAGACAGGCTCCCAAAGCCCCCATAGCCCCCCAGCCCGGCCCCTATGGTCCATATAGACCCCTCGGATCCCTCTGCCCCCATCTGGGCCCTCATAGCCCCCTCAGGCCCCTACAGCCCCCCCTCGAGCCCCCACAGAGCCCCCCGGGCCGCCAGCCGGGCCCCTATAGACCCCTATGGCCCCAGGGGGCGGGGCGGGGCCGTGACGCAGCGGTGACGCGGCGGTCAGGTGACGCGGGGCGGGGCGGGGCCGGGGCCGCCATGCTGTCGCGGCTGCTGAAGGAGCACCAGGCGCGGCAGAGCGAGCGGCGGGAGCTGCAGGGTGAGCCCGCCCCCCCGTCCCCATGGCGACCGCCCCCCCTATTGGCCGCCCGAGCTGCCGCTCAGCGCGGGGGCGCACCTCATTGGCCGGCGGGGCTGTCTGTCAAGGCGGGAAAAGGAGCGGGGCGGGGGGGGGAACCGCGGCGCGGAGGGGAGGGGGGAGGCAGGGTGATGTCACCGCCCCGCGCGCTGACGTCACGCAGCGGCTTGCTGGCGTCACGGGCGGCGGGCCGGGGATCCCGCCGCCCCTCACGGACGCGTCCCGCAGAGCGGCGGCGCAGAGAGGCCATCGCCGCCGCCACCCGCCTCACCGAGGCCCTGGTGGATCACCTGAACGTGGGGTGAGGCCCCCCCGGAGCCCCTGCCCCCCCCGGCCCCCTCCTCATCGACCCCAGCCCCTGTCCCCCCGAACCCCCCGGCTGGGACCCCCTGAGCCTCCCACGCCCCTTCTGCATCTAGAGACCCCCAGTCAGAGACACCCCCCCCCACGCTGGTGCCCCTTCACCCCCAGCCAGGGACCCCCCTCCCCGAACCCCCGTGCAGAGACCCCCACACCCCTAACCCCCCCCCAAACCCCTTCCCTGCCAGGGACCCCTTCAGCCCCCCCCAAACCCCTGCCCAGGGACCCCCCCCCAACCCTGGTGCCCCCTTGCCCCCAGCCAAGGACCCCCCAGACCCCCATGCAGAGACCCCCACACCCTAACACCCCCCCCAAACCTCTTCCCTGCCAGGGACCCCTTCAGCCCCCCCCAAACCCCTGCCCAGGGACCACCTCCCAACCCTGGTGCCCCTTCACCCCCAGCACCCCCAGTCCAGGACCCCCCCAAACCCCCATGCAGACACCCCTACACCCCTAACCCCCCCCCCCAAACCCCATCCCCCTCCCCCTCAGCCAGGGACCCCTCTGCCCCCCCCAAACCCCTCCCCAGGGACCCCCTCAGCTCCCCCACAACCCCCCCCAGTCCCCCCCAGTGCTTTGGCTTCCCCCCTGCCCCAGCCACCCCCTCCCTGGGGACCCCCCCACGCCGGGGCCGTTGGGGTGGGCTCCCACCCCCCATGTTATGTCCGTCTGTCCCCCCCATTTCGGCCCCCCCAGGGTGGCCCAGGCCTACGTCAACCAGCGGAAGCTGGACCAGGAGGTGAAGACGCTGCAGGTGCAGGCGGCCCAGTTTGCCAAACAGACTGGGCAGTGGATCACCATGGTGGAGAACTTCAACCAGGCCCTCAAGGTGGGGGTCCCCCGGCTCCAGCGTGGGCAGGGGGGGTCACACCCCATCCCTGGGGGGCGGAATTTCCCCTCTGGGACACGGGAGCCGTGCCGTGGGTCACCCACGTGTGCCGGGAGCTCGCCGGTCCCGGTGCCGGAGGGTGGGTGGGCTGCATCCCCCCAGCCCCCGCGGCTCCACGCCGGAGCAGCACGGGATCGCACCACGGTGGGGAGCACCCACGGGGTCCCAGCCACCCCCCCCCCCGCACCAAATCACACCGGCAGCTCCCCGACAGCCCCCTCCCCATCCCGGCAGGAGATCGGCGACGTGGAGAACTGGGCGCGCAGCATCGAGCTGGACATGCGGACCATCGCCACCGCGCTCGAGTACGTCTACAAGGGGCAGCTCCAGCCCTCCTGCTCCTGAGCCGCCGCTGGCACCGCTGGCACCGCTGGCACCGCCGCCGGTGGGACCCCGCACCCCCCGGCCCCACACCCCGAAACCGCCACGGCTGGTCCCGGCAGATAACGCGTGCCCGTGCCGCGGTGCCGCGGCAGCTCGCGGCCGTCCCGGCGAGCGGGTGGAATAAAGCGTGGTGGTGCGGCGGTGGGGGGGGGGGAAAGCCGGCGCGTGCCGGGGCGCTGGCACAGCCCTCGGCTGCCCCCCCCTAAGCCCCCTCATCCTCTTACCGCTTAACCCCGGCTCTGAGGCCCCTTTTTCTCCCAGACAAAGGGCCCGTTCTGGGCTGGGAGGGCTCTAATCCCCCTCCCGGGCGAGCTCGGCCCCCCAGCTCCGGGCGATGCCCCCTCCCAGGGCTGGGACGGGGAGCTGGGGGGTCCCAGGTGCCCAGGGGTGGGGGGTGACCCTCCCTCCCTCCATGGTGAGGGTCTGCCAACAAGGCGAGGGGTGTCCCGGCACCCCCGTGCACCCGGGTGCCCCCCTGGAGCTGCGCCCGGTGGGGAAGGGGGGTCGGGGGGGGGCTCAGCCCGCTGTGAACTTTGGCTGCGGGCTCTGCCCCGGCACAGGGGGAGGAGCGGCCGTGGCCCCCCCGGCTCAGACGGCCTTTGCCACCGCAGCCGGAGCAGCGCCCGGAGCCCGCTGCCCCACCGGAGGTAGGGGGGGGTCGGTGTGGGGGCGCTCTGCTCTGCACCCCGAGCTGGGCTGGGGGGGGTCAGGCAGGCTGGGGCCACAGCAGCCCCCGCCGGGGGGTCTGTCGGGTCTCGTGTGCGCCGAAGGCTGGGCTGGGTGGGGGGGCTGCTGCCCACTCCTGGCCCTCACCCGGCTCCGTGGACCCAGGGCAGACATGGGGTGCCCCCCTGGCGCCCCAGGGTAGGATGGTGGGGGGGTGGGGGTGTCACTCTGGACCCCCCTCCCATCCCCAGTGGGTTCATAACCCCTGGCCAGCACCTGCTGCTGGGAGCAGTGGGGTACCCTGACACCCTCCTCCCCAAAACCTGGCTTCTGGAGCGGGGGGAACAACCCCCCCAGGGCTGCCTTATCGGGGGGGGGGGGCGGATTTGGGGGGGTCCCAGAGGCAGTGGTGATGGTCACCTCTCCGCGGGGGTCAGGAGCAGAGGGCACCTGGGGTCATCCCTGCCCTGGGAGGGGGACGGGGTTAAGCTGGGGCAGGGGGGGGAGCAGCTGGGACACCCCCCCGCACACACACCGTTCCCCCCCCCCCCCCGGTGCCACCCCGCAGGCGCTGGGTCCCTGCCAGGTGCTGACGCGCTGCCCGGCTAATCCGCGGCACGGCCGGCCTGCGCCAGCGGGAGGGAGGTCGGTGGGACACTCGGGGGGGGGGGGTGACGGTGTGGGGGGAGGCAGGGGGGGCTCAGCATGGTGTAGGGTGCTCACCCCCACCCCGGAGGGGGACACACCACCCCCAGGGTCCCCCACAGCACGTGGGCACAGACCAAGGCCCAGCGGGACTCACTCCAAGCTGGGGTCAAGCTGTGCCCCCCCCATTCTTCCACTATCCACCTGGGGGGGGAGGGTCTGCCCCCCATGTGTGGGGCAGGGTACACGGTGCGGGGGGTTCCCCTGCACGGGACGCGGTGCCTTTGACTCGTGGCACAGGGGTCGGCGTGGCGGGGTGTGCCAGGGGGTCCGTCTCCCACCACCACCGCCCCCCACCCCCTGCAGACCCCCCCCCCCCCGCCATGTGGCTGTACGCGGTGCTGTTGGCGCTGGGCTGGGCACTGGGCTGGCTGCTGCGGGACCGGCGCACGCTGCCCGCTGGCACCGACCGGCACGTCTTCATCACCGGCTGCGACAGCGGCTTCGGCAACCTGCTGGCGCGGCGGCTGGCCCGCCGGGGCTACCGCGTGCTGGCCGCGTGCCTCACGCCACGTGGCGCCGAGGGGCTGCAGCGGGCAGGGGCAGGGGGGCACCTCCGCACCACCCTGCTCGACGTCACCTGCTCCGACAGCATCCGCAGGGCCGTGGAGTGGGTGCGGGAGGAGGTGGGCGAGAAAGGTGAGGGGTGGGGGGGTCCCGAGGGAGATGCTACGGGGCAGGATGAGACCTGGGGGGGTGCTGAGGGGTGCGATGGGGGTCCCAGGGGAGGTGCTGTGATGCTATGGGGCAGGATGGGACCCAGCAGAGGTGCTGAGGGGCAGGATGGGACCTGGGAGGTGCTGAGGGGTGAGGTGGGGTCCCAGGGGAGGTGCCATGGGACAGGATGGGACTTGGGGGTGCTGAGGGGTGAGATGGGGTCCTGGTGGGGTGCTATGGGGCAGGATAGGAGCTGGGGGGGGGGCTGCTGAGAGGCAGGATGGGACCCGGGGGGGGTGCTGGGGGGCATGACGGGGTCCCCCCAGGGGCTGGTAAGGAGCAGGACGGGTGGTCCTGGGAGAGGTGCTGTAGGGTCCCAGCCCGGGACACTATGGGGCACGGCAGGGAGCTCCATGGAGGGGCTCTGGGGCAGGACGGGGGGTCCCAGAGTGGTGCTGGGGGGCAGGACTGGGGGTCCCTGATGAGGCCTTGGGGCAGGGGGTCCCACCAGGGTGTCCCCAGGCGAAGGGTGAGGGTGCTCGGGGGGAGGTGGGACCCCTGGAGAGGGGCTGTGTGGTGGGGCGGGGGGTCCCCCCCAGTGCACAACAGGGACACGACGGGGGTCCCGGGGCAGTGCTATGGGGCAGGGGCACCCCTGCCCGTCCCCGTCCCCTGTGTCCCCCCCCAAAGGTCTCTTCGGGCTGGTGAACAACGCGGGGGTGGCCAACCCCATCGGCCCCACGGAGTGGATGGCGGTGGAGGATTACCGGCAGGTCATGGCCGTCAACACCTTCGGCGCCATCGAGGTGACGCTGCGGCTGCTGCCGCTGCTCAAGCGGGCGCGCGGCCGCGTGGTCAACACCTCCAGCGTCCTGGGCCGCCTCGCCGCCAACGGCGGCGGCTACTGCCTCTCCAAGTACTGCATCGAAGCCTTCTCCGACAGCCTCCGGTGGGTGCCGGGGAGTGACCCCCATCCCCAAAAAAACCAGTCCCCCCCCACCACCACCAGCCCCGTCTGGCATCCCGCAGGCGCGACATGTACCACTTCGGGGTGAAGGTGAGCGTGGTGGAGCCCGGCTTCTTCAAGACGGCGGTGACCAACCTGGAGAGCATCGAGGCGTCGCTGCGGCAGCTCTGGGACCGGTTGGCGCCGGAGACGCGGCTCAGCTACGGCGAGGAGTTCTTCCACAAGTGTGAGTGGCCGTGCCTCAGTTTCCCCTTCCGCTGCCAGCCCCCGCCTGACCCCCACCCCTCCACCCCTCTTCCACCACCACCACCACCGCAGACCTGAGGGTGCAGCGGCTCATCATGAACGTCATCTGCGACGCCGACCTGAGCAAGGTGACGCGCTGCATGGAGCACGCGCTGACCGCGCGCCACCCGCGCACCCGCTACAGCGCCGGCTGGGATGCCAAGCTGCTCTGGCTGCCCGCCTCCTACCTGCCCGCCTGCCTCGTCGACTTCGCCCTGGCCACCATCCTGCCCAAGCCGGCCCACCGTGCCCGCTAGCGCCCCGCTGCGCCCACCAGCCCCCCCAACGGGGCTGTGAGACCCCCCCCACCCACCCACCCACCCAGCGCTGCGAATAAACCGGTGCCGTGCAAAGCGCTCGTCCCTGCGCCAGGGCCGGACCGGGTGCCCGCGTGGCTCCGGGGACCGTTGGTGGCACATGGAGACCCCAGTCCCGGGGGGCGGACAGCTTCCAGGGCCCACGGGGACACCGATGCCACCACTGCCGCCCCCGGGGTCCCACTGACCGGGGTGCTCACACCGAGGCCACGTGCTGCCCCCTCCCCATTATTCCCAGTGGGACCAGCCCCTTCCTGGCAGGTTCCAGCCACAGCAGCACCCAAGGGACCCCCACCCACGAGAGACCCCAGCCCACCCCCAGCCTGGGGGGCGCAGGGGACACACGCGGCTCTACAGAAGCTTTTCTTTTTATTTCCAAACCTGGGGACGCCCCCCCGGCCCCCGCCGCCACATGGGGGGGGTCCAATGCAGTGACCCCCTGGGGGGGGGGTTTAGCATGTGGGACCCTACCCCAGAGCAGCTGGCAGAGGGCAGCAAGCAGGGCCAGCCCCTGGAGCCCCCCTCAGTGGGTGGTTGTGGGGAGGGGGCCACGGTGCCCACCGGGGGCTACATGACCTCGTAGCCGCTGCGGATGCCCTTCATCAGGCAGCAGGCGAAGATGATGCCCAGGATCTGGGAAGGGAGAGGGGAGGGGGGGTTGGTCCCCATCCTGCACGGCCCCATACATGGCGGGGGGGGCTCAGCCCAACCCGGGGGGGCTCAGCCCCACGTCCTACCTCGAAGAAGGCGATGCCCAGTGCGACGGCGGCCACGATGAGGATGTTCTTCTTCATCCAGGCCTCGATGCTCGGGAGGCAGCCCTGGGCGGGAGGGGTGAGCAGGGGGGGCTCAGGGGGCAGCCAGACCCCTGGGACATGGCGGGGGGGTCGGGGGGGGGTCTCACCTTCTCGTAGATGGTGGAGGCGGTGGGGTGGACGTTGCAGGACGTGGTGTTGGTGCGGCAGCAGGACCGCGGCACCGTGTCGTTGGACTTGAACGGCTCGACGGTGGCCCAGTCCGTGTAGTTGTTGACCCCACAGCAGGAGAACTGGGAGGGGGGGCACAGAGAACAACCCCAAGGGGTCATGGGGGGGCCAAATCCCCCCCCAGCCCCCCCCAGCCCCGTTACTCACATCCCTCTGGAGCTCATCCATCGCCTCCGTCGAGGGCTCATCCTGCCCGTACTTGTGCACCGCGTCCCACAGCCCCTCCTCCAGCGCCGAGTGGACCTGGGGGGGGGGTCAGAGAGTTGGGGGGGGGGGGTCAGAGAGTGGGGGGGGGGGCCCATAGCACCTGGGTGGCTCCCCACCCCCTCCCCAGGCATCCTCACCTTGTCCTTGAAGACGTATCCGGCGATGGCGGCGGCAACCTCCACCAGGAAGATGATGCTGAGCAGGACGGCGAACTGGGGAGGGACGAGGCGGGGGGGTCAGGGTGGGGGGGGTCAGGGTCGGGGGGGTGAGGGGGGGTCAGGGTGGGAGGGTGAGGGGGGGGTCAGGGCGCTCACCGTGGTCACCATGCAGTAACTCTCCTTCCAGGCGCCGCAGCAGCCGAAGAAGGAGATGAAGAAGATGAGGATGCCCAGCACCAGGATGGCGACGGGGGTGCCAGCGGCGGAGGCGCGGCTGCCGGGCAGCCCCTCACCCAGCGCCAGGCGGCCGTAGATGCCCAGGGCGATGAGCGCCACGCCGCACACCTGGGGGGCACAGCGAGGGGGGGGTCCCACGGGGCCGAGACCCCCCCCGCGCCCAGGGGCTCAGCACCCTCCTGTTGCCGGGGGGCTCGAGCAGCTCCGGGGTTGGTATCAGACTGGGGTGACGGGGCGGGGGGTGGGTGGGGGATCTTGTCTGGCCCCCCCAGTGGTGTCCCCATGGGGGGGTCCCCGGTCCTGCCCCACGGCGGGACACTGCTCCCCGCTGCGGTGACGGGGGGGCCACGCTGGCGGCCGCGGGGACGCCAGGAAGTCCGTCCTTCCGGCCACGGCCAGAGGCCTCGGAGGGGGGACCCGGGGCCACCCCCCCCCCCCATCTGGGGGGGTCACGGGCGGATCGGGGGGTGCCAGGGCACATGCCACGTCCCACAGGAAACAGGACACCCGTGGCTCTTCCCGACACCGCGGCACGAGTGGGTCTGTCCCACCCCACCTCTGGCACCCCCACCCCGGCCTCAGTTTCCCCGTGGCAGTGGGGACCCCCCCGGTCCCCCCCCCGGCTGCCGCCAGCCCTGTTTGCTCGCTGGGTGTGGGTAAACAGAGCGCGGCCCGGCCGCCCGCTGCACAAACAGTGGTGGCGGTGGGCGCCGGGGGGCTGTGCCCGTGTCCCCGTCCTGTACCCCCCCGGCTGGCAGGTGGCCCGAGCCCCACCCGCGGCCCTCAAGGGGTGACTCAGCCCAGCAGGATCAGGCTCGGGACCGGGACGAGTCACTCCCTGCGTGGGGGGGGACAGGATGACGGCCGGGAAGGCGCTGGCCCCCCCCGTTCTGCCCCCCCCCACACCCCACTACGGCCGTTGGGCTCCTCTTTCCTCACCCCGACTTCCCCAAAACCACATGCCGCCCATGCGCGGGGACCCCGGCTGGGGCAGTGGGGAGCCCTGGGGCCTGGGAGGGACGTGGCCACCCACGGGATCCCCACCTCGACCTCGGGGCTCAGCTTCCCTTGGCCAGGGTGTGCCAGCCTCACCCTGCCCAGCTCGTTACCCCTGGAACCTACTGATGGCGATGTGCGGCTGCAGAGCTGCCTGGTGCCAGGCTTCTCCCAGAACGGGCCGTCTCGCTCCTCTGCCCCCCCCAGCACCCGATGAGGCCCCCCCAGACAGCAGCCCCACCCCTAGGCAGCAGGGGCCCCCCCTCGACCCCCAACTCAGGGCCTGCAGAGCGCAAAGTGGGGGGGTCAAAGCAGTCATATGGGGGGGGGGGCTGCCATCAGGGGGGAGGCAAGACGGAGATGGGGGGGGCTCCTGCCTGCCATGGGGCTGGGGCGGGCCCACCCCCGGGGCGGGGGGCACGGCGGGGAAGGGCCCGTCTGCCCGGTTCTACCGGCCCCGGGCCCGCTCCCCGGTCCCTCCCGGTTCCCCCCCCCGACCCCGCACTCACCCAGAAGATGAAGTTGAAGATAAAAACCAGGAACTTCACGCATTTCATCCCGCCCTCGACCGCCATGGCCCGTCCTGCGGGAGCCGCCGCTTCAGCCCCCGGTCCCGGTCCCGGCACCGGTCCCGGTCCCCGAGTTCCGCCGTTCCCACCCCGCTCCCGGTGCTTCTCCACCCCCGTCCCCTCCTCGAATCCCGCTTCTCGTCCCGAGCCCCGGCGTCCCGGGAGCGCTCCCGGTGAGCTCCCCACCCGGTCCCGCTCCCGGTTCCGCTCCCGGTCGCGGGGACCGCGACCGGGAGCGGAACCGGGAACGGGAGCGGGACCGGGAGGAGAACCGGGAGCGGAACCGGGGCCACCCCCCCGCCCCGGGCGCTCACCGGCGCCGCTGCTCCGCCGCCCGTTCCGTGCGCTCCGGGATCATGTGATGGGGCTGGGGCGAGTCAACAGGAAACCCCGGGACCGCCCCGGGGACCGCCCCACACCCCCCCCCCCCACCCCCACCCCCCCTTTCCCCCCGTTATGGGTCTCGCCCCATCGATCCCCGGGACAGAACGGACACGCGGGTGCGGGGACGGTTTAATGGTACCGGAGCCACCGGGCCCGCGACGAGGTGAGTCGCGATGGGGTGGGGGGGGGGTGGTCCTGGCACCCAGAGGTCCCACCCTGTCCCGCACCCCGGGGACTGAGGCCTCGTCTCCGGGGGTCCCGGCTGCCCCCGGTCTCAGGGACTCTGTGTCCCTTGGTCCTTGTCACCCCACACCCAGCACCCTGGGGTCCCAGACACCCCACACACCCTGCACCCCGGGGTCCCAGACACCCCATAACCTGCACCCCGGGGTCCCATCTACCCCACACGCAGCACCCCGGGGTCCCAGACACCCCATAACCTGCACCCTGGGGTCCCATCTACCCCACACCCAGCACCCCGGGGTCCCAGACACCCCACACCCTGCACCCCGGGGTCCCATCTACCCCACACCCAGCACCCTGGGGTCCCATCTACCCCACACCCTGCACCCCGGGGTCCCAGACACCCTGTAACCTGCACCCCGGGGTCCTGGCCACCCTGGTCCCCGCCACCCCATACCCTGCACCCCAGGGTCATGGTCACCCTGCTCCTGGCCACCCCATACCCTTCACCCTAGGGTCCCTGTCAGCCCATACCCTACACCTCAGGGTCCCAGCCACCCCACACCCTGCACCCCGGGGTCCCAGCCACCCTGTGCCCCTTGGTCCCTGCCACCCCGTGTCCTGCACCCCAGTGTCCCGGCCACCCTGCTCCCAGCCACCCCATGCCCTTGACCCCGAGGGTCCCAGCCCCACCCCATTGCCCTTGACCCGGGGTCCCGGCGGCGGGGGGCTCACAGCCCTGGCACGGTGGCCAGCGCGGCCAGCACGGCCTCCAGATGCCGGGGGTGCGCGTAGGCCACGAGGCCCCCCCGGTTCGCCCAGCGCTCGGCCCCCACCGCCCCCTCCGCCGGGCAGTTGTAGACCAGCTCGGGGGGGGGCCCGGTGTCCCCTGCCCGCCGTGCCCGCAGGGCCCCCGCTAAGGCCACCGTGCCCCCGCCCAGGGCCCGCAGGATGGCATGGGGGGCGCAGGCGTCCCAGGCGAAGGTGCTCCCCTCGGAGAGGACGTAGGCGTCCGCCAGCCCCAGGATGACGCAGAGCATCTTGTATCCGGCACCGGCGGCGAACCGCAGCCCGTCACCGCAGAGGGGGCCCAGGGCCCCCCGCACCGCCTCCCCCTCCGCCCGGCTCAGCACCACGCGGGGCACGGGGCGCGGCGGCGGGGGGCTCAGCGAGCTCAGCCGCGTGTCCCCGTACGCGACGCCCCAGTGGTACCTCCCCTGCCACCTGTGGGGAGGGGGGCACCCTGAGCCCAGACCCCACCGAGGGTCCCCGGCCTCCCTCTGGGGGTGGGATCCGGCTGTGCCCCCCGGTGCTGCCCCCGGCACCGGTACCTGCGGGTCAGGGGGTCCCGGCGGAAGAAGGGCTCGTTGATGACGCCCAGGACTGGGCAGCCGGTGCGCCGGTCATAGGCCCCGATGAGCACCAGCGCCGAGCACAGCCCCCCTGGGGCGATGCCGTCGATGGGGGTCACGTCCTCGCGCCCACCGATGTACTCGTTGGTGGAGTCTGCGGGCGCAGCCGAGTTTGCAGGGGCTCAACCGCGGCGTGTGCTGGAGGATCCCCCCAACCCACCCTCTCCCAGCACCCCCTCACCGATGGGGTCTATCCAGATGGCCAGGTCCTGGGGGGGCACGCTGAGCACCACGCCAGCCAACGCCGCGTCCCCCAGTGCCACGTCCCGGTGCACGGCCTCCGCCAGCAGCTCGGCGGCCGCCCGCTCGGGCTCCAGCACGGAGAGCAGCAGGGCCGCGGTGTCTCCCGGCGTGGCGCACACCTTCACCGTCACCGTCTCCCCTGCCGGCACCCCGACATCAGCCACGGCCCCGCGGCCCCCGGTGTTGGTTTTGGGGGGGTGGGGGCTCCCCCGGGACTCACCCTGCACGTTCTGGAACTCGTTGGACTCCTCGCCATGGATGTGGCCCCGCAGCTCGGGGAACTGGGGGGGACGTAGCGGCTCGGCAGCGGCACAGGGGGACACGGGGGTACCCTGGGGACCCCCCCCCATCCCGTCCCTACCTCCTTCCCCAGGTCATGCTTGATGACCTCCTGGATGAGGACGTCCGCCAGCGTCTTGAAGTCCTGCAGGAACCTCCTGTTCCTCTCGGCCCCCGTCTTCTCGGCCACCAGCAGCTGGAAGAGGGGCTCCTCACCCCGGCACAGCCGGGCGACGTGCGCCGCCTTCTCCGAGGCGCCCACCAGCGCCTGCAGCAGCCCCGCCATGGCCGGGGCTGGGGGGGCCGTGGCACTCAGGGTGGGCACAGCCACCTCCCCGCTCCCAGCGCGGCCCCCACGGCCCCGCGCGTCCAGCCCCTGGTTGTCGGTGCGGGCAGCGGGCAGCGGGCAGCGGGCAGCGGGCAGTGGGCAGCAGGCAGGGTCACATCCTGCCCGGCTCAGGCCCCAGGGTGGGGATGTGGCTAAAATTATGCCACCCGGCTGCCAGAGGCCACCGCCTGGGGGTGGGGATGTGGCTGTGGGGACGTGGGGCATGGGGACATGGGATGTGGGGACGTGGGGACGTGGGGACATGGGATGTGGGGACATGGGGACATGGGGATGTGGGACATGGGATGTGGGACATGGGGACATGGGGACATGAGGACGTGGGGACATGGGGACGTGGGGACATGGGGACATGGGATGTGGGGACGTGGGGACATGGGACGTGGGGACGTGGGACGTGGGACATGGGGATGTGGGATGTGGGAGGTGGGACGTGGGACATGGGGACATGAGGACGTGGGGACATGGGGACGTGGCGATGTGGGGACACGGACACGTGGGGCCGTGGGGCCGTGCCCAGCCAAGGACGTGGCCCCACCGTGGCGTTTCCGCGGGGGGGGAGGACAGTCCCGCGTGGGGGAGGAAGCAGCCGGGGTTTGGGGAGGGTCCCCGCTGCCCCCCCGGAGAGGTGCGGGGCGATGGGGCCGCGCACCCCCCCGAGCAGCGCAGCCCCCCCGGGGCGGGGCCACGCGGGACACCCCCCTCCCACCCCCCCTTCCCCCCGCGGAGGGGCCCCCACCAGCCCGCCCCGCGGGGGGTCCCAAGGACCCGCGGGAGCCACTCGCCCACACCCCCCCCCCGCCGTTGCCGCTGCCGTTACCGGGGCCGGTGCCGCTGACAGCTCCTGCGGGGCGGCCCGTGGGGCGGGGCCGGCGGGGACACGTCACGCCGCGCATTAACCCCCTCGGCCCCGCAGCCCCGCGAGCGGGGGAACCCCGGTGGGCGGGGGGGGGGGGATGCGCGCGTCCGAGGGACCCCGGTGCGCGAGGAAAGGGAGGGGGACAAGACACGGGGGACCCCCGGTGTCGGGGCTCCGAGCGCCGCCTCCCGCTTCCGCTTCTCGTCCCCGGGCCGGTAACAGCGGGGCGCGCTGATGCTGTCGCCGCGGGGAACCCCCCTCCGCCCCGCCATCCCCCCGCACCGGGACGCGGCGGGTCGGTAACGGCAGGTAACTCCGCCACTTCCCCGGGGACCCTCGACCGTGCCGGTGCTCCGGTCCCTCCCCGCGCCGCGCGGTGGCGCCCTCGCCCCGGCGCTGCGGCCTCGCTCCGGTTTTACCGGCTCCCGGTGTGCACGCGCCCGCTCCGGAGCGACTCCGCGGCGACCTCCCCGCCCCCCCCCCCCCCTAACCGGGATGATGCTGTTGCCCCACTCACCCACCGCGCACCGGGAGGGGGGTTAACGGCACCGTTTCCCCCCCCCACGTCCCATCTCTCCCCCGTCCCCCGCCCCGCCACACCGGCTTTCCCCATCGCTTTTACCGGACATCCCCCCCCCCCCCGCCTCCCGCAGCTTTCCGGTCACCTCCCGCCGCACCGGGAGCGGAGCCGGGAGCGGCGGCGCTTCCCTCTTGCCCTCTCCATGGTTCTGATGGCGGCGGCACCGGGTGCGGGGTGGGAAGACACCGGAGGAGACCGGAGCGGCGGAGCGGGGGGGTGATATGGATACGCGCATCCCCGGTCCACCGGGATCCAACTCCCGGCAAGTGCGGCGGGGCCGGGCGTTCGCCCGGCCCCGCCGCACTTGCCGGGAGTTGGATCCCGCCGCAACCGGAGAGAGAATAGAAAAAAACGGGGGGGATGTCGGCCCGAACCGACCGTTCGGGGCCGTTACCGGTGCTCGGGGGGGGTCGGGGGCGGCGGGGCCGTTGCCGGTGCTCGGGGGGCCGGCGGCGGCTGGTGACAAACCCGTGCCAGAACCTCTTTTGTGCGCCCGCAGCCAATCAAGGCCGCTGACGACACACTTCTCTTGGGGTATAAAACCCCGGGGCCGCCGCCACCGCCGCTTTTTTCTTCACCCCCCCCCCTTTTTTTTTTTTTTTTTTCCCTTCCTCCATTCCCCCCCCCCTTTTTTTTTTTTTTTTTTTTTTTTTTTTTTTTCCCCCTCTCCCCCGGTTCACACTTCACCGCCCCCCCGACCACTTCCCCGCCCCTCCGCCACCGTTACCGCCTTCCCCCCTCTTCCGCGCCCCTTTACGCGTTGGCGGTGGAAGCGGGGCCGGGGGGGGGGAAAAAATAACCGGCCCGGTTAGGAAAGCTTTCCCGGTATGGCCCCGGTATTGCTGTGGTCGCTGGTTTCGGTGTTGCTGACGGTGGGAGCGGGGGGGTCGGCGGAGGCGCAGCCCCCCGCCTCCGAGCCCGCCTGCCCCGTGTGCCTGTGGCGGCGGCACAGCAAAGAGCTGCGGCTGGAGAGCATCAAGTCGCAGATCCTGAGCAAACTGCGGCTGAAGGAAGCGCCCAACATCACCCGCGAGGTGGTGAAGCAGCTGCTGCCAAAGGCGCCGCCGCTCCAGCAGCTCCTCGACCTCCACGACTTCCAGGGGGACTCGCTGCAGCACGACGAGTACCTGGAGGAGGACGAGTACCACGCCACGACCGAGACCGTCATCAGCATGGCCCAGGAAAGTCAGTGCCGCCTTTGTTCCGCCCCGCCGCCGCCGCCGCAAACTTCGCCGGCGGACTCACCCCCCCCCTCCCCAACCCCGCACCCCAACCCCGAGCTCTCGCCCACCCCCCCCCCCCCCCCAACCCTCACCCTATTGCCTTCCCGCACCACCCCCCCGCCCCGTGCACCCCGGGGTGCTCCCTTCTTCCCTGCGCGCCCCCCTCCCGGTCCTCCCCCGGTCGCTCGGTTCCCCCCCCCCCCCCCCCCGCCCCGGTACGCTGCGGGCTCCCCGGTTCGCCCCGCGCTTGGCCCCCGCCCGCTCTCTCCCCCCCCCGCCCCGGGGTGGCTCCGGGAGAGTCCCGGGGGGATGCACCGCGCTGCGGGGGGACGCGGGGACATCGCGGGGACGGGACAGCCCGGCCGGCAGCCGGTACGGGGCACCGGGAGCGGGGAGACGGGACTGGGAATGGCTGCCGGTGCTGGGACCTGGTGGCAGGTACTGGGACATGGGGCTGGGGACAGGGACCTGGCACTGCGGACTGGGACCAGGCAGTGGGGACTGAGACGTGGAACTGGCACCTGGGACTCGAGATTGGGGACCTGGAACTGGGGACTGGGACCAGGCACTGTAGACTGGGACCTCGGACCTGGCAGCGGGAACTGGGATGTGGGACTGGGACTCAGGATGGAGACCTGGGACTGGGGACTGGGATGTGAGACTGGGGGCTGGGACCTGGCAGTGGGGACAGGGACATGGGACTGGGTACAGGGACAGGGAACAGGGGACAGGGATATGGAACTGGGGACAGGGACCTGACACTGTGGGCTGGGAGCTGGCAGTAGGGATTGGAATGTGGAACTGGGACGTGGGACTCAGGACAGGGACCTGGGACTGGGCACTGGGACCAGGCTCTACAGACTGGGACCTGGGAGCTGGCAGTGGGGACTGGGATGTAGAACTGGGACCTGGGACTCAGGACTGGGACGTGGAACTGGGGACTGGGACTCAGTGCTTGAGGCTGGGACCCAGCACTGGCACCAGTGAGTTGTGGGACTGGGCACTGGCAGTAGGTGCCAGGATGCAGCGCTGGCACCAGCCTGAGCACCGACACTGTTTCCTGGGACCTGGCACTGTGGGCTGGCACCTGGCACCAGCACCAGCACTGGGACCAGACTGGGGACACGGTAACCTCTGGGTCCCAGGGCCTCACCGGGTGCCAGGTGCCAGTGCTCACCCCCTGCCCTGGCATGTGGCGGGGTGACGGTGGGGTTGACGGCAGGGTGACAACAAGGTGATGGCAGGGTGGTGGTACGGTGATGGCAGGGTGACAACAGGGTGGCAGCAGGGTGACGGTAAGGTGACGGTAGGGTGACGGTAGGGTGGCAGCAGGTCGTGCGGGGGACACACAGGCTCCTGCCCGGGGCCTGCCCGCAGCCGTCACGGTGAGGGGCTGCGGAGGGGGCTCCAGCCGGGGTCCCCGGTGGGGAGGGGACAGGGGAACGGGGGCTTTGCTGCGACACGGCTCCGTCTGTCCGTCCGTCTGTGCGTGGGCGAGGAGGGGGCGAGCGATGGGGCTCCGGGGCAGCTGCGCCCCCGCACCGCTCCGTGCCTCAGTTTCCCCCGGTGCCAGCACAGTGCTACATGTCCCGACCCCCCCCTTCCCCGGCTCCACCTGCTCCGGACGAGGCTGCGGGACCCCGGGGGGGGGGGCCGGGTGTGAAGGGCGAGCGGAAGGGAGGGAAGTGTGAGGCGCTGCCCCCCCCCGCAGCCCCCCGACGAATTTCCTTCCCAGGCATTAATAGACTCGGGCGGCTTTGAAATTTTATTACCCATAAAATTGACAACACGCTGGGGTTTTCCTCCCCGCGCCGCGGTAACGCTCGCTGCCCCCGGGCCCCCCCCCCCCCCGCCCCTTAACAGCTCGGGGGCCCCCAAAATAAATACCAGAGGGCGGCCCTCCTCCCGCCGGCCCGCTCCGGGGGTCCCGCAGCCCCGGCCCCGCAGCCGGATGCGCCGAGGGGTGCCATGGGGGGGCGGGGGGGTCCGACCTGCCCCGGCCGCGGCTGCTCCGTTATTATTATGATTTTTTTTTTTTTCCGCCCCCCTCGCCCCACCCGGGCAATTGTTGGGGTTTTATGGTTCCTGAACAGAAGGAGGGAAAGGGCTTTATAGGCGGCAGAGCCATAAAGCTCTCGGGTTCCCCCCGGCCGCCCCCCCCTCGTTAATCCCAAGCCCGCACCCCCACCCCCCCGTTTTTTTTTTTAACTGCAGAAGGAACCCGGGAAGGTTAATTGGGTCCTAAAGCCATTTAAGGGCTACCCGTGACCCCCGCGACCTGTGTGGTGGAGGGACCTTAATGAGGGGCGGCGGGGGGGGTGCCCGGGGGGGGTCGGACCGGGCACGGGTCGGGGCAAGGGGCTGGGGGGGGCCGGGGGCCGCTCGTGCCACCCGCTGCCCTGCCACGGCCAGAGCCGCTCAAGGTCAGGGGGACACAGGGACATGGGGACGGGGGGGCAAGGGGACAGGGGGACAGGGGGATATGGGGACAGAGGGACAGGGGGACAGAAGGGACAGGGGACATGGGGACACCGCCGAGCCACCGCTGGCACATGGGGCATGGGGGGGTCCTCAGGGTGCTCGGACCCGGGGGGGTCCCCCGTGGCACGCAAGGGGTTAATGGGGCAGAAGTGGGAGCCCCAAATCCGGGCCCGGTGAGAACAAAGAGCCAGGGCGAGGTGGGGGGGGGGCTGGGGGGGTCTCGGGGCCGCCCCCCTCCCCACGGCACATACTCAGCTGTGGCCGATGTCCCGGTAACCTTTATCCCCCGTTGCCGGAGCGACGGGATGAGCATCGTGGCACCGCACAGCCCCGTGCCAGGAGCCGCCGGCGTGGCAGAGCCCCCCCCGGCGGGACACCCCCCCCCCACACACACACCCCTGCTAGCCCCCAGGGCCACGGACTCCCCCCGACCCCCGGGAATACCAGGCTGAGTGCCAGGAGGGTCAGCGGTGCCACTGGTGCTGCCGGTACGATGGCGAGGGGCTTCGGTGGCGGCTCTCAGGGACCCGCACCGGCTCCAGCGCCGCTTTGGCATCCCTCACCTGGAGACCCTACAAAAACAACCCCACTGGCACCGTCCCGGCCGCGGACCCTGCCACGGTGAGCCCGGAGCAAACTGGCACCACGTCACCGAAGGCCACCGGCACTGTGGGGCACCCAGAGCTCCCAAGGCACCCACCGGGATCCCAAGGGGGTCCCAAGCCCTGCCAAGGGGCTGGGGGGGCCACCACCTGCCCTGAGTTGGGAGCCAGGGGGGTCCCAGCGTGGCTTCGAGCGTTCGGGCAGAGCTGGAGGAGGGGGTCAACTCTCCCCAGGGGGGGGTCCCAGGGGATCGCGGGTTTAATCGGGGGCTTGTGCGCAGCAAATTGCTGGGAGGGGTTTGGGCGGCCGGGTGCCCGCGGCCCCCCCCGGCCCCTGTCACTTTGGTTTATGTGCGGCGCGGCGGGGGGCTGGATGGCATCCCCGGGGCGGGGGCCGGTGTCGTGACCCCCATGTGTTCGGGGAGGCCTCGCGCAGCAAATGGCCCCCGCGCTGCAGCTGGGTGCTATTAAACCTGACCGGTGCGTGGCCGGGGAGGGGGCTGCGGGGGGGGGGACATTCCCAGCTCAATTTGACACAGATGTTGGCCGAGCATGGAGGGCCGGCGCGGGGCCGGCTGCCGGGGGGCCGGGAGAGGGCGGCCGGGGGACCCCCCGCTCCACGGGTGTCGTGGCAACCGGCGCGGGGGTCCCCGTCCCCCACCGTGGCCGCTCGTCTTCACCATCTCTGGGAGCGTCACCCGCGGGCACGACCCCTGGGGTCCCGGTGAAGCATCCCCCGGCCGCTTCGCCGAGGCTGGCAGAGGTGGGGGGCTGCCCCGAAAACGAGCCCGGGGAGGGTGGGCGGTGGGTGGGTGGGGGATGGATGTCCTCTGAGATGGGGGCCGGCTGGGCCGCCGGCGGGGAGAGCGTTGACACCCGCCTTGGTGCCGGGGACCCTCGTCAGGGCTTTGCCACATCCCCTAAACTGCGGCACCGGGTGCATTCCCGGCTCCGACGCGGGGATGTGTCGGGAACCAGCCGCCCCGGAGCAGGTGCTGCGGGGGCCGGAGCCCCCCGCCCCGCTCATCCCCCGCGGGGGATCATGAATCCCGGTGACACGGGGTCAGGGGGCAGCCGGGGACCTGATTGCGGCCGGAGGGGCGACGACCCCCGCGGCGGCCTCTGACCCGACCTTCAACTCCTAACGACCGAGGAGGAGCTCGCCCCGACCCCAGCGCGCGATGGAGGGTGGTGGTGGTGGTGGTGATGGAGGGTGGTGGTGGTGGTGATTGATGGAGAGTGGTGGTGGTGGTGATGGAGCTGGGGTGGGGGGGTCCCCAGGCCGCCCCTGACGCCTCCTTCTCCCCGCAGCGGACCCCGCGGTGCAGATCGAGGGCAACCCCCACTGCTGCTTCTTCAACTTCAGCCCCAAGATCATGTTCACGAAGGTGGTGAAGGCGCAGCTGTGGGTGTACCTGCGCCCGGTGCAGCACCCGTCCACCGTCTACCTGCAGATCCTCCGGCTGAAGCCGGTGACGGAGGAGGGCAGCCCGCCACATCCGCATCCGCTCGCTCAAGAATCGACCTCAACTCCCGCGTCGGGCACTGGCAGAGCATCGACTTCAAGCACGTGCTGCAGAACTGGTTCAAGCAGCCGCAGAACAACTGGGGCATCGAGATCAACGCCTTCGACCCCAACGGCAACGACCTGGCCGTCACCTCGCTGGGACCCGGCGCCGAAGGGCTGGTAGGTGGCCGTGCCGGGACGGGGGTCCCCGTGGGGCTCCCAGGGCTCTGAAGGGCACGGGGCTCCCAGTTGTCCCCCTGGGGAACTGGAGGGCGAGGTGGTGGTCAGCTCCGTGGGGTGGTGGCAGCTGGCGATGGCTCCATGGAACTGGTCATGGCTTCACGGGGCCAGTGACAGCTCCGTGGGGCTGGTCCCAGCTCCATCAGGGGGAGGACACCCCCGTAGAGCTGGTGACACCCCCATGGGGCTGGTGATACCTTCAGGGGGGCTGATGGCAGCTCCGTGGGGACAATGACAGCTCTGTGGGGCCAGTTATGGCTCCATGGGGCTGGTCACAGCTCCGTGGGGCTGGTGACATCCCTGTGGGGCCAGTGACATCTCCATGGGGCTGGTGGCAGCCAACGACAGCTCCCTGGGCTCAGTTATGGCTCCACAGGGATGGTCCCAGCTTCGTGGGACCAGTTACAGCTCCATGGGGACGATGACAGTTCTGTGGGGCTGGTGACACCCCATGGGGCTGGACATGCTGCTGTGGGACTGGTGATGCTGCCATGGGGCGGATTACACCCCCATGGGGCTGTGGCAGCTCTGCGTGGCCATGTGGGACCCAGGGACCCGGAACAGTGGGACCATGGGCAGTGGGACCGTGGGTGGTGGGACCGTGAGGTGGTGGGACCATGGGGTGATGGCACTGTGGGGTGGTGGCACCACATGGTGGTGGGACCGTGGGGTGATGGCACTGTGGGGTGGTGGCACCACAGGGTGGTGGGACCGTGGGGTGATGGGACTGTGGGTGGTGGGACCATGAGGTGGGGGGACCATGGAGTGATGGCACTGTGGGGTGGTGGGTCTGTGGAATGGTGGGACCATGGGTTGTGGGACCGCGGGGCGTCGGGTCAGCGCACGAGGCTCACGCTGCCCCGTCCTCCCCCCCCGCCCCAGCACCCCTTCATGGAGCTGCGGGTGCTGGAGAACAACAAGCGCTCGCGGCGGAACCTGGGGCTGGACTGCGACGAGCACTCGACCGAGTCGCGCTGCTGCCGCTACCCCCTCACCGTTGACTTCGAGGCCTTCGGTTGGGACTGGATCATCGCGCCCAAGAGATACAAAGCCAACTACTGCTCGGGCATGTGCGAGTACATGTTCATGCAGAAGTACCCGCACACCCACCTGGTGCAGCAGGCCAACCCCCCGCGGCTCCGCCGGGCCCTGCGCACCCCCACCAAGATGTCCCCCATCAACATGCTCTACTTCAACGACAAGCAGCAGATCATCTACGGCAAGATCCCGGGCATGGTGGTTGACAGATGCGGCTGCTCTTAGAGCCCGGCGGGTGCTGCCCCCCTCCCCGCCCGCCGGCAAACTCCTCTTTCCTCCACTGGTTTTGTTTTGTTTTTATTTTCCTTCCCCTTCCCCCCCAAAAAAAAAAAAAACCCCCAGTAGGAAGAATGAGCGTTGAAAGCCCTCCGGGTGTCGGGGGAAGAGAGAGGGAGAAGAACAAAACCCCACGGGGAAACGCTGCACCGACCCCGCGCTTCGACACGCATTGTGCAATAAAGCAACCGGACGGAGAAGGGAAGGGGGCGGCCGGGACCCCCCAGCACCGCTACCGCCTGCCCGTGGCACAGCACGGCACGGCATGGCATGGCACGGCACGGCACGGCATGGCAGCCAGCATGGCTCTCCACCGGACGGACGCCGAGCGGATCCCGCGTCTCCACAGCGTTTCCGGAGCAGGGATGGGGGCCGTCCCTGCCCACCCCCGCGGCCAAGGTGACATCCAAGGGTGGGTGGCCCCTGTCCCGAGCAGCCCCCGTCGCCGCAGCCCGCGCCGGATACTTTGCTGGAGCGAGGACGGCAGGATCCGGCAGCGGGATCGCCGGGGCGGCTGGGCCACGTGAGTGCCGGCGGCAGCTCCGACCCGGGAGGAAAATGTCTCCCTTCTTTAATTTATTTATTTATTAATCACCCTCCCGGCCGGCGCGTTGCTGCGGAAGGCCCTGCTCGTCCCGCTTCCTCCCTTCACGCCGCCGGCACCATCCCGGCACCCACGACCCAACGGCGGGGATGGTCCCGGAGGGGCTGCTTCAGCCCAGATCCCCCCCAGTGAGAGCCGGCACCGCCAGCATCCCCCGGGAATGGACGGCTTGAGGGGAACGGAGCAGCCGCCAACGCTTCGGATCCAGCCTTGGCATTGCCGGCAGGACGGCGGCGCTCACCCCGGTGCTGCCGGCAGGATGGCGACGGTCCGCTCCGGCACTGGAGAAGCGGTGGCTCAGGGGGTCTCCTCCGCGGGAGGGGAGGGCGGCTGCCGGCCCGGGGTTATCCGGAATTGGACGGAGGCTCCGGCTGGGGAGAAATTCCGCTACGCGGCAGATTCGCCCCCCCCGCGCGACTCGGCGTCGGGATGGTTTTCGCGTGAGAACAGGCTCCGGCTTTCCCAAGAGTTCAGCGGCCCCGGCGGCCCCGGCGGCTTTGGCGGTCCCTCTCCGCTTGCGCCGCAGCCGGAGTGATGCAATCGAGGGCCACGCCGGGTCCCCGGCCGGGAGCCGTCCCTGGCGCCAGGCGGCCGCCGACCCCACGCCAGGGTGGAACCGGCGACTCTGCCCCCGCGGACCCCGGCCCCAGCACTTATCCCGAGGGTGCCGGACGGCTCCGGCCGGGACACGCGCCTCCGTCCCTCCTTGCCCGCGGCACCGCGGGGCAAGAAGCGCCGGGGCCACGCGGGGAACGACCCCGTGGCCGCGGCTGGGCCAGCCCCGGCACGTCCGCACCCCGTGTAGCACTTAGGGACGGTGCCGGCAGCCGGGGGCCGGGAAGGCGCCGGGGGCAGAGCCGGGGGCACCCGGGATGTTTAGCACTTGTCCCCGGCTCCGCGGAGCCCAAAGCGCTTACAAGGACGAGGCCGTCCCACGGCGAGGACGCGGTGCTGGCCCGGTGGTGCCAAACCCCAGCTCTGCCAAACCCCGGTGCACCTCACCTGCGCTGAAGCACTTAGGGGCCCCTCGTGCCAGGCTCCCAGCACTGCCAGTGTCACAGCCACCGGCACCGACGTCGCTGGTCCAGTGGCTCCGGCAACGGTGGCCGCGCAGAGCCCCACCGCAAACGCCATGGGGGCTCCCAGCGCCCAGCCGGACCCCGCGGCTCCAGCTCGCGGCAGGAGCCGGAGGCGAGGGGACGGGGATGGGACCAGGGGGAACTGGCTCTCTCGGGGCCAGGGTGCCGGGGGGCTGTGCCAGGGGGGCTTCTCATAGTCACCGTCATGCCAAGGGGGCTGGGCGAGGGGCACAGCTCAGGCACCAAACACTGGTCACAACAGCCAGCTAACGGCCCCGTGCCGGTGACTTCATGGCCCAGGTCCGTGAGGCCCTGTGCCAGCACGCCGGTGGGGCGCCTGCCGGTAGGGGCGCTGCCGGTGGGTCGTTACAGCTCTCGCCACCCGTCGGATACAAGGACGGCCCGGCTGGAGGGGAACCGCGCTGAGGCACCCCCTCCCCGCCCCTCAGTGCCTTTCGGGGGGCCACGTCCTCCAAGCAGTGCCGGGTCTCACCGCGGAGCCGGTGCCTCCCGCGCCGGAGGAAGGGGCAGCCCCCCGCCTGGCGTGAGGGTTGGGGGAAGCCACTCCCGACCTGCCGAGCCAACGCCAATGCCCGCGTGGTGCTGCCCGCCCCGGCGGCGCCCGCGTGCTGCCGGAGGGGCCGGTCCTGGCGAAGTCGCCCACGGAAGCGTTTTGGCCGATCCCCGTTTCGCTTCCAGCCGGCGTCTCGCGGATTCACGGGGGCTCGTCCGGCCCCTCCGCCACCGAAACCACGCCGGACACAGCCAAGGACGCGCTGGCACGGAGTAAGCACTGTCCTGCCAGTACCAGCACCGGGCCAGTCCCACCGCGAGGCACCGGTGCGGCACAGGCACCACCGGGAGCGAAGCCACGTGCCGGGAAAGAGCCGGAAGCCACTTGGAAGGGGCTGGAAAGGGCATGGAGCCGCCGCGGCCACGGCTCCCGCTCCGGGGTCGGGGGAGCCGCGGTCTGGCCGGGGATCCGACCAGGTTCCATCTGCCCCCTCGCCCCAGCCGCTGCCCACGTGCCGGAGCCGCGTCTGACGTGGGACGGGGGTCTCGCTCCCCCTGACCCAGGACGTGGGCACCGGCCTTGAGCCCGGGGGCACGTGGCCCTTCCCCGGGCTCTGGCCGGCGACGGGGGCTTCCCGTCCGACTGGGGGGGCCACGGCAGCAACTGGGGCCTGCGACGGCGGGAGGTGCCCGGGATGGGCTCCCCGGGTTTTAAGAGCCTTGAACTGGGGGGCGGGCCAAGGCAGGTGGCACCCCCGCCCCACAAAGGGGCATCGTCCCCCCCAGTGCCAGGGGGTCTTGTGCGGTGCGGAGCCCACAGCCGGGGGTGGGGGTTCAGCTGGCCCCGGCAGCCCCCGGCACCGGGGCAGCCACGAGCACCCCGACCCCCCAGCCTGACCCCCCTAAAAGCCCCGCGGCGGGGACCCTCACCGCGGGGCGATGGTGCGGGGCAGGGGGGGGGCGGCCCCCCCAGTTTATCGTTATTATTTACGGTCCTGTGCGTAACGTCTTCGGTTATTTTTCTGTTCGTTGTTGGTTGTTTCGTTCCTCGTTCTGTGGTTCGGGGGTGGCCGGGGGGGGGGCAGGGGGTGTGTGGCCGGGGTGGGGGGGGGGCTCAGGAGGTGGGGGGGGGGGGCAGGGGGGGGCACGCGGCGGGTTCCGAATCGCACGACCGAAAAGGCCATGGTGTGTCGGAGGGGGGGTTAATCGCGCGAACCGAACACAGCACTTGAACATCAAAATAAAAAATGAAAAACAAAAAATAAATTTAAAGAAATATTTAACAAAAAAGAAATGATCAGAGTTCAGAGCTTTCGGCACCGTACTGCGCCGGCGGCACCAGGACCCCCGGCCGGTGGGGCTGGTGCCGCGTCCCCCGCGACGCCGACGTCCCCCGGGATGCTTGAGTTCGCACCGTCGGCTCAGCCCCGGCACGGGCATCACCGTGATGGAGCCGCACGGTGATGCCGGAGCTGGTGGCGAGAGGTGGCCGGAGACGGCGGCCTCGGGGATGCCGAACGTTCTGGTAAAACTTGTATGGGGCGAAACGAGGGGGGCAGGAACTGCCGGGGCGCGGAAATCACTTTGCACTATGGAAGGACGAGAATCGGCGTCACCCGCAGAGCCGGGCTGCGCCGGAGCCGTGGCAGTGGGCTGGCCAGGCGCGAGGATGGGTCTGTGCCAGGATCTGTGCCGGGATCTCTGCTGGGATCCTGTGCCGGGATCTGTGCCAGGATCTGGTGCCGGGATCTCTGCTGGATCGGTTCCGGATCTGTGCCAGGATCTGTTGCCAGGATCTCTGCGGGATCTGTGCCGGGATCTGTGCCAGGATCTGTGCCGGGATCTGTGCTGGGATCTGTGCCGGGATCTGTGCCAGGATCTCTGCTGGATCGTGCCGGGATCGTGCGGGATCTGTGCCAGGATGCTCTTCTTCGCCACCGGCTGAGACCGCCGAGGTGCCGCCGCAGCATCGGGGCACGCCTCAACAACCTCCCCCCGGCAGCCCCGGCGACAGAGGGGACCCGCGGAGGACGGGGATCGGCGGGTCCGGACCAGCCCCCGCCCCGTCCTGGCACCATCACGGCGCCTCGAGGCTGCCGCCCAACACCAACCACGTGCCTCGGTGCTCGGCCGAGCCCCCGACCCGCCAGCAAATCGCCGGAGCCCCCGGACCTGGCGGGCCACTGCGTTACACCGCGGCCTCGTTACGAAGCCCCTGGCAGTGATGCCACCCCGCACACTCCGCCAATCGCACCGGCACCCGGCAGCGGGACTGGAGGAGTGGGTGTTGCCAGCGCGGGGGACGGGACCGGGGGCACTCGCGGCTCCTCGGTCACAACCGGATCAGGAAAAGCTCCAGGAAGGAGAAGCTCCACGAGCGCCCGGTGGCGCGGTGGTGTGCAAACCACCTTTGGTCCGTGACTCGCGTGCGATGCCAAACCCACCGTGCCCACCGTGCCCGCTCCCGTCCTTGGTTCGTTGGTTGTTCTTTTTAGACTTTTTGTACAATATAAATATATGTAGCCGAAACGGAAAGAACAATGGGGAAAAAAAGAGGGAAAACTGCCGGAGAAATGCATTTTGCTTCGGTTCCTGCGCCCCGATCGCTGCCCCTCGCCCGCACCCAGCCCCTGCTGCACCAGATCCCGGGGGCGGCACTGGATCCTGGGGTGGGCAACTGAATCCCAAGGTGGGCACCAGATCCCGGGGTTGGCACCAGATCCCGGGTTTGGCACCAGACTCCCGGGGTAAGCACTGGATCCTGGGGTAGGCACTGGATCCCAGACCTGGCACTGGATCCTGGGATGGGACTGAATCCAAGGTGGGCACCAGATCCAGGTTTGGCACTGAATCCCTGGGTGGGCACCAGATCCCAGGTCAGCAACGGATCCTGGGGTCGGTACCGGATCCCAGGGTGGTCTTCGTCTGCCCACACACCCTGCACGCCCCGTCCCTGCGCCACGGCAGCCCCCCGCACCCCACTCCATCATCACCCTCCACCTCCTCCTCGGGAGCTCCGGCCTGATCGGTGGCTCCGGCCGCCCTGGGAAGCGTTCTAATGCTTCTCATTTTTCCCACGCTCCCGCTGCCGCCCGTGCGCCGCGGCCCGAGCGGGTGAGAGGGGGACGGAACCCGCCCCGACGCGTGTGCCCGGAGCCGCGCGCGGCCCATGACATTCCCGGGTTATCTCCCGGCGGGGCCAAACTGCAGCCCCCCCCGCCCCTTGTCCCCGCACTCCGGCGGCTGACACCCCCCCCAGACCTGCCCGGCGGAAACGGCCACCCCCCAATCCTGCTCCGAATCCCAGGAACGGGGTCCCCGTCCCACTGCAGACACTGGGAATGGGGTCCCCGTCCCACTGCGGATACCGGGTGGCCCATGCCCACACGGGGGTTGGTTCCACTCTTATTTCCCCCCCGAAAAAACTGCAGCAAGGCTGAGGGAACCCGGACGGGCCGAGCCCAAGGAGGGGATGGAGGCACTGGATGACACTGGGACAGGGATGGAGACACTGGGACAGGGATGGAGACACTGGACAGGGATGGAGACACCGGGACAGGGATGGAGATACTGGACAGGGATGCAGACACTGGGACAGGGATGCAGACACCGGGACAGGGATGGAGATACTGGACAGGGATGCAGACACCGGGACAGGGATGCAGACACCGGGACAGGGATGAAGACACAGGACAGGGATGAAGACACCAGGACAGGGATGAAGACACAGGACAGGGATGAAGACACCAGGGACAGGGATGGAGATACTGGACAGGATGCAGACACTGGGACAGGGATGGAGACCACGGACGGTGCCCAGGGCCAGACCAGGACCACCAGCGTCCTATGCTACGAACCCGCGTCGCCCCTGCCCTGGGCAGGAGCCCCCCCTCTCCGTTGTAAAGCTGAGATTTACGGTGGCCCCGAGTGCCGGCGGAGCCGAGAGCCGGGTCGTGGCCGTGGGGGGTGGCGGGGGTCCCTTTATGGAGCCTCATTAGGGGCCGTCAGGTATATCCGCGGAATTGTCTGCGGCTAAATTACAGCCGTGGGGGCGGGAGGAGGGCGGAGGGTCACTGCCCCCGGTCACCGGGGGGACGTTTTTGGCACAACGCGAGGTGTCCGGACACGGAGTGCGCGGCCCTCCGGTTGTCTCACAGGCCGCGGACATTCTCCCCCCCGTCAGCGGTCAGCCCGGGGATCCTGCCGGTGGCAGGCCCCCTCGGCTCTGCGTACGTGGCCGTTTCCCCGTTCTGCTCCGGCCGTCTCGAGCCCGACGTCCTCCAGGACACCGCCGGGGGTGCCGCTCCCCCCGGCCCCTCCGCACCCCCCGACTCCCGCGGCAGGTCCCGTCCGTCCCACCCACAGACCCCCGGTCCCCATCTCGGGGCGCGTCTCACCGCGGGGCCACGGGCAGCTCCGGGTCTCGGCCGCGGTGGAGGACGTGGTGCCGAGTCCCTTCAACGCCGGATCTGCTCCGGACGTGGCTCCCCATGGATGAAGCTCCCTGGGGGGGGTGTTCAGGACTCAACCGGCACCCGCAGGGTGACGTAGCGTGATGGTGGGCAATGCCCAGGCTGCCAGGGAGCCCTGGCCACAGCTCCATGACACCCCCGCCATGGCCAAGCCGCTGCTCCAGCCACTTTCCCGGAGGGGCCATGGCCTCGGGGTCCACCCAGGGGGCACCTGGCTCTGCCACCCACCCATAGGGGCTGCGTGAGGTGCGGAGGTGCCAGGGGGGTGGGGGGCTGTTTGTTTGCTTCCAAGGACAATGCCAAGAGTTTAACGAGCGTTCGCTTTTGTTCTGGCCACGTCTCCCCCAGGACCGCGGGGGCTGCACCCCACATCTCCCCCCCCGGCCATCGAGTGACTAATTCGGAGACCCGGGGGCAGGGGCTGGAGCGGGGGCACAAATTAGGACGGGGACAGCGGGATGACCACCCACAAGCTGCACCAACGACATCCTACGGCTCCGGAACCTTCCCTCTGCCGCCTAACGAGGACCGTCCTCCACCGGGCCGCACAGTGGAGATGCCACGACCGGGGTCGTTATCCGGCAAAGCGGGCACGGTCAGCCCCCCCGGCAACGGTGATGGGGCGTGGATGATGCTGCGCCACTGCGGAGGTGGCACCGCAGGTAGCGGCACGGGGACACCATGCCCGGCTCCGGGGGTTCCCCGGGAACCCGGGGGGCTCAGCCCGCGGCAGTGCCGCCACTCGACTGTCCAACCTGTGGCAGGGAACAGGAGTTGGAGGCGATGCCGAAGATTCCCGAAGCATCCCAGGCTCCGGGTCGTGGCACGTAGGACTTGAGGTGTCCCCGTCCCCCCTGTGCACATCCCGGATGAGCCGATGCCTCCGGTGCCAGGGCTGGAAGGAGGATTCCAGGGGCTGGAGGCACGGAGCCGCCCTCGCTCGTGCCGCCCGCCGCTGCAGAATTCCCTGCGGGATGGGAGCGACCGGCGGAGGAAGGTCACGGCTCGGGCTCCTCGGGGAGAAGACACGTGAGCGCGGTGAGCCCGGAGAGGAGGAGAAGGTGCCTTCGCAAGCAGTGGCCCGTGGCCACCTCCTGCCGTGGCCACCCTTCCGTGGCCACCGCCCTTCTGCCTCCCTGGAGCCCTGCGGCAGATCCAGCACGTCCCCGATCCTGCCGGATCCTGAAGCGCGGTCCTGGCAGCACCGAGCTGGAAGGGCCACGTGCCACGCTCAGGGCTCCGACGCAAGCGGAGGGTGACGGTGCCACCCCACGGTGCCGTCCCTCCTCGGGCCTCACCGGTGCTCCTCGGCTCTTTTGCCTCCCAATTTTTGTGAATTTGAACAAAAGACGTTTCCAGCCCCGCCACGGACAATCCCGGAGGGGGCAAGAAGGCCTCTGGGAGATGACGACGGGTGGCTGGAAGAAGGGCCACGTTGGCACCGGGGTGCCCGTCCTCCCCCACCGCTGCCCACCTCACCCCGCTGTGCCCGTCCCCTCCCCAGCCCTGACCTATCGTCCCACCCGAATTGACCGCCCGAGCGTCGGCTCTGAAAAGTGACTTCATGCCGAATTTCGCAACCGCTCGGCGTTACCAGCTCTCACGCCGCCAGCCCCGGCCCTCCTTTTCTTTCGCTCGCTTTCCCACACTTTCCCCCGCTCATTGTGCGCCCGCTGCTTTTTTTCTTCCCCCATTCAGCCCAAATTAGTCACGAGCAGCCCCCGGCTCGGGGAGGAAAAATAAATTAGGTGGTTTTAAAACCCAGCGCCGTCGGAGCGATTCTCCCCTCGGCCGGGAGGGGGAAGGCAGCGGGCGAAGGACGCGGCGGTTTCTACCCACCGCCCTGGCATCGCCCCGACGGGGACACGGCGTGCCCCATGTTGGTGCCGCGACGCGGGAACCTCGGAGGAGACGGCGGCGGCGAGGGATGCGGAGCGGAATGGACATGTTCGATTCACCGGACCACCAGCGGGACCCCCCACCCCAGGCAGAGGAGAGGGACCCCGGGGAGGATGATGCAGGGCTGGAGGGGCAGAAACGGGGCTGGGAACCCCCCACCGCTCCAGTTCCTGGGCCAGAGAGCGGCGGAATCGGGAGCCCGGGGTTCTGCCATCGGCTCAAGGAGAAGGCGACGGTGTCCCACCGCAGCGGTGGGAGCTGCGGCGCGTCCCATGTGCCGTGGCCAACGCTGCCGGGAGACCGGAGCCGACGGCGCAGCCCCCGGCCTCTCCTGACCCTCTGAGCTCAGGATCCGGCCACCTGTGGCCCCCGGACCCACGGCAGCCCCCGGCTCGTCCCGTCGGCTGTAACCACTGCCACGCCACCCGCGGGACTCCGAGCGAGCGGACGCGGTGAAGCCGAGTGGTACCCACGCTTCCCCCCATGTTCCAGCACCAAACAGGGGCCGTGGGGAGCAGGGAGCACCCCTTTACTGGGAGGCGGCCCCATTCCAGTTACGGCCACATCCCTGCGCCGAAGATCCGGCGCAGTGGGAAGACTTGGACGCGGCCGAAGCAGCCAGGTCGCTCTGGAAAGGCAAAGGGGGGGACACGACGACTTTGGCCGGGCTGCACGAAGTCAACGTTGGGACAACCCCCAAGCTGCTTCTCATGCCCCCCCCCCCCGACCCCCCCCACGCCGGCAGCAGCGGCGAACGCCGCGTCTCCATCTGCCGCGGCTCCCTCCCGGCGGCACGCTCCGGCCCCGAGCCTCCGCCGCCCCATGCATCAAACTGACAGGTACCGGCGCGGCCCCGGAGAAGCAATTTTATTATGAAACCGAGAACGAAACGCGGCGTCCGCCCCGGCGCTACAAAACGGTCCGAGCAAATAAACCAGCGGAGAAGATCAGGAGCCAAATAGAAAATACATCGTACAAAATCTGACATTCCAAAAAAAAAAACCAACCAAAAACCCACCCAACGATCGGAATAACATTATGACACGGGACCAGGAAGGAGCGAGGGAGTTCGAGTCACTCAGCCGCTGACGACCCCAGGACCCACGGCGTGTCCCGGATCCCGGACCCACAGCATGTCCCGGATCCCAGACCCACGGCGTGTCCCGGATCCCGGACCCATGGCATGTCCCAGATCCCGGACCCACGGCGTGTCCCAGACCCCAGACCCATGGCGTGTCCCGGATCCCGGACCCACGGCGTGTCCCAGACCCCGGACCCACAGCGTGTCCCGGATCCCGGCGGATTTAGCTGCCTTTGGGAAAGTAACCGAGCGTCCGAGGAATTTCTCAGCCACCGATGCGCTCAGAATACAAACGTTAACGCAAAAGAAGCGGTTTGAGGACTTCTACGTTAAAAATATATATATTGCTTGGGAAGAACCAGGAATCAGCCTCCGGAAAGCTCAATTTGTCCAACCCTCCCCCTGCTGTTCTCCAGCATCTTAAGGAACCAAACACGGACACGGCAAACGTCTCTCCGGTCAAAATAAGACTCCCGGGATGTCGACCTTGAGCCAAGAGGAGGGTTTCAGCCAAAATCCCAAACAGTCAGATCCCTGCTGGTGCCCAGGGCCGGGGCAATCCGTGGGAGGGAAAGCTCTGCCCACGGCGGGAGGCACAGCGGAGCCAACGCTCGCCAGGGGGGAAAGGGGCACCGGGGCAGCTCCGCTCTGCCCCAGTGCCGCCGGGCTGGGGGTCCCACGCATCTCCGCTTTTCCCACCCACCCACCCCGCCGTGGAATTGCTCTTTACGGCTCCCCGAGAGCGAAGGGTGCCGCCTGAAACACAAAAGCAGGGAGAGGCGCTTCCCACGCCGGGGCAGGCGTCGCCTCGCGCGTGGCGTGGCCAAATTCTTCCTCCTCTCCCCCATAATTCCACCAAAAGCAGATGGAACCGCGTTCCTGCAGAGCTACGGAGAACTTCCAGGCTCGGAACGCGGGTGCCGGGGTGCCGCCGGCGTTCCCGCAGCTCCGTTAGAGGAATTCTTCCAGTCTGGGAATTAGAGCTGCTCCGAGGCGGAGGGGGGACGAGAAAAAACCCACCCTGGGACCGGCCATCGGGCCAAGCGACGCCGCGCGGCTCTTAGGGACAGAAACGTTGCCGCTGACCTCGGGGGAACGCGGAGGGCGTCGGTGGGCCACCACGGGCCCAGGGATGTGGGATAAACGGAGCGGAGAGAACGGGCTCCGTTCCCCTCCTCGTTTTAGGGCACCGGCGTTGGTCTGGGGGCAGCCGGCAATTCCTGCTCTGGCCGATTCCCGTCAGCCTCAGCCGGGGAAGGGACCGTCCCGCGCGGGCGGCGACCGCACACGTCGTGTCCGTGTCGGAAAACGTAGGATAATGTAATTGAGGAGAACCCTTCCCTGACGTCCACGCCGGATGCGCCGGGGGGGAGACGTCAGCGATCCAGAGCAGGACTCGAGCTCCAGACGAGGCCCCGTGGGGAAGGGCACGGCTGAGCTCCGGGCCCGTTTCCACCACCAGGGTGGAGGAGGAGAGGACCGGGGCAGTCCGGGAGGTAGGAACTGGCACCGGATGGCAAACAGACCCCGCGCCTCAAACCGGCCCTCGCTTCAGCGGCGTGCCGGGAGGCCTTAAACCAGGCAAGCGACCGCCGAGAGCGCGGCAAATCCCGCTCCGTCTGCGCCCCTCAACGCTCTCCCTCCCTCATCATCAGTTCCTCCCGTCGCTCCATCTGCCCGTCGATTTATCGGGCAGAGTTGGGTTCTCCCCTGCGCAGGCGTTTCCCAGCAGCGCTGGGAACGTTCTCCGTCTCTCCCGCCGGATGGCACCTCCGGCACGAGCTGCTGCCAACGATCCCACCAGCGGCTGGGAAAGCACCGGGTCGGGGGACTGGGGGCTGCCTGAGATGCACTGAGAACAGTTTCTTCTTTTTGTTCAAACTTTTCTTCATTTTAGACATGATAACTTGGAAAAAAAATTAAAACCCAAGTGGCACAATCGTACAACTACGGAGGGTTCCCTGTCTACTCGTCACTAAAACCTAGAGAAATAGAGTGGGAGTGAGAGAAGGTGGTGGGAAGGGGGAGGAGGAGTATGCACGCACTCGAGAGGCACGCTGCGGACGGGCTGACGCTGAAAAGCTCCGGCGTCAGACGATCCCGAAGCGTTCTGCTCTTTTCCTCTTCTTTGCCTGCAAAGGGGAATGACAAGAAAAGAAAAAAAAAAAAAAAAAAAAAAATCAATTCTCAAACCCAAAAAGAACGAGTTTTTTAAAACCTTTCAGGCAACCCAACGGAGAACGTATTCAAAATTCGGTACCGGTGACTACGCCGGAGCTCGGTGGCTCCGGCCCCTTCCCGACACCACGATGGTTCAAGGAAGCACCAAGAGTTTTTCTCCTACCACCAGGACAAAGGGCGCCCCGAAATCCAGCCGTAGAAACATACAGTGCCGGAGATCCGGTGCCGCCGGAGTCACTGCCTCTTGCTGGCAACGCGCTACAAAGGGGCTGAGCCGGGAACAATGCCCACTTCAGAGGCCTGGAAAGCCTTCCCGGCAGTGGGGAGGTGGGAAATGGAAAAGGGCAAAGGGTTAACACTCTCCTATTCATGGAAAAGGTGAGAGGGACACACTAAAACGCATTAAATACACTATTGCGGCTCTCGGATCTGCCTTTCCGCCGATCCACGCGGGGCGTATAAATCTTAATTTTAGCAGGATAAATAGCCCGGGGGCAACAGGAGCCCTAATCAAGAATCTCCAGGGAAGGTGCATTTGAGAGCACACAATGCCAGTAAAAAGCCCTTTTTGTTCCAGGCACAATCTCCAAGTGACCTAACGGAAAAGCACGGAATCCCGCGCCGGCCGGAGGGGCTCATTCTCCCATGCTCGGCAGAAGGCTGGGAACGGCGCTCGCCGCTCCGTGCGGGGCAGGGCTTCTGCTGCAAAACCCGAAACAAAACCCCCAAAAAAGAAAAAAAAATGCCAAAAAAAAGCCCCCAAACCCCACCTGAACTGCTGAGACGGCGCTTGGGAGCCGAACAAAACCCGCTCCCGTGCCGCGCCCCGGAGCCATCCGGTTAAGCAGCTTCCGAGACCCAACGCTCGCCCTTTGCCATCCGGTAACAACCACGGGCGTCCCCACCCCGGAGGGGTCCCTTTGTCCCACCCCAGAGGGGTCCCTTTGTCTCACCCCGGAGGGGTCCCCGACTCCGGCTCACCCGTGCCGGAGCCGTGGGTATGCGGCACCGTAGGCGTGCGCGGCGCTCCCCGGAGCTGCCGTGTGCCCGCAGGTGATTCGGGATGCCGCGAAGCAGAAGGAAGCGGAAAAAGGACGTGAAAGAGCAGAAAAGGGCCCGGAGGAGCTGATGGGTTCCAAAGATGGGTTCCAAAGATGGGTTCCAAAGATGGGTTCCAAAGATGGTTCCGAGGGGAGCAGAGGGTCCGGAAGCACCCAGGACACAGGGAATTGCAGGGGAGAAGGAGCAGATCGAGCACATCGGCTCGAACCGAGGGGAGGAGGAACTGGAGGGGAATAAACTGGAGCAGAGCAGAGGTGTGGGTGTGTCCCCATCTCTTCCAGAAGCATCCGTGCCATCCTGCAAGAGGGGGAGCTGGATGCCAACGCGTGCTGGCACGCGCCTGCGGCTCAGGAGACTCCGGAGCAGCCTATTTCCAGCAGGAGCCAGGGGAAAAACCGCCACAGATGGGACGGCAGAAGCCCAACGCTCAGTGCCAAGGCTGAGCGGGCGGGGGGAGCGTGCCCACCACCGCGCGGGGTCAGCCCCGTGCCACCCCCGGGACCCCCTCGGCTGCCCCGGCAAAGGTTTTACCTCTGTGTCCTCTGTGGCTCCAGCCCCGGCTGAACTCGTTACGATGCCGAACCGCTCCTTCCTCTTCTTCAGTTTCTCGTCGTCTTCGCTCTGGCACAAAGAAAGACCAAAATTTATTTTGCTGGCAACGCCCCGGGGTGCTGGTTTAACGGTAAATCACGTCCCTCCTGCCCCCCCTCTGCCCGCAGTCGGCCGCCACCGGCTAAAAAGAGCCGGAGCGAGGCGGCGGCGAGGCCAAGCGGAGCGGGAAGAGGCGGCCGCGGCGCCTTTGTCTGGACACGGTCCAGGGAGGATTTGGGGAAGCGCCGACGGCATCTCCTGGCCCGGGGAGGGCGGCTCACCAGGGGGGGTCTCGCTGGGCAAAGGGTCTGGGCAACCGTGGCCCAAATGCGTTCGGTTTCCCCCCGCGCCGCACAGCCCCTCGCCGCAGGGACCGCTGCCGGACAGCGCGGTGAGCGCCGGCAGCGCCACCGGGCCGGCGGCTCAACCCTCCTTCCCGGAAATCCTCTGCGCTGGAGTGTTTTGGAGATGGTTCCGCCGTTGGGACGTGGCCACCTTCGCCCACCTGCTCCGTTCTGCCATTCCTCCTTCCCGTGCTCGGACACCGGAGCCATTGGCGAAGGTTCAAACCGCTCTGGGTTTCACGAAGGAGGAGGAGGAGGAGGAAGAGGAGGGGGGCAGCAGCCAGGAGCCCTCTCCCAGCCCAGCACCCATCCAGCTTCAGATCATTCCAGCTTTCAAGAAGCAGCAACGCCCCAGAAAAGCAGCGAAACTGGAGGGCTGGGAACAAAGGGCGCCGGGAGGGACTGCCGGCACGGGGAGAGGGAAGGGAAAAGCCGGAGCAGCACGACGCGGCACGAACCGCGGCCGCACAAAGACGCCCAACCTGGGCACGAGTGACACCCAACAGCCTCTCCAACACCGCTGCCGCGCGGCAGCTCATCCCGCAAGAACACGGTCCCGAAGCCGCTTCAGGGAAGCAAAGCTCCTCCGCGTCTCCGATAGAAGGAGAGGGGAGGCTCTCGGAGGGGTTATTTATTTTATTTATTTTTTGGGTAAGCCACCCCCGTGCCTCCTCCCCCCCAGCCCTGCCCCGCGGGGAAGGCGCAGCCCCGTCCCACTAAATCAACACGGCCCTAACGATCGCGCCCACTTGACCCCCGAGCGCGCCGGTGTCAGGCGCCAACACGCGGACAATAAACTTCCCTCCCTCGGAGCCGCCCGCTGACAGGGTGTGATTCATGGCGTGCCGAAACCCCGGCCGAGCAACATCACCTCCACCAAAACGCCGCCATCGCCGCATCCAGCAAGCCCGGCACGCACATGGGTGCGCCGGCGTCCGCGGGGAAAGGTGACCTCGCTGGCAGGACGGCGGATTTATTTTCTAACCTTACCGTGCCAGGCTCCTTCCCTTGGCGCTCATGCCACGGCAGTTATTTTGTGGTTTGTCTAAAAAAGGGGAGGTGGGGGGGAAAAGGACAGAAAAAAGCTTTTATAAAGGATTCCGAGCCCGGAAGCAAAGTCTTCCCGGTGATTTGGTAACAAGGGAGCGTTGCCACAGGCGCATGGATGGATTTGTGCCATGTGAGCGATCCCAAGGTTTGCATTTCGACCCTTAAGTGCCACCTGCGGGACCGCAGGGCGCTGGCCGGGCTCTGCTCTGGGCTGCTGGTGGTGGTGGCATCCCAGCGCCACGGGAACGGCATCCCACCACTATGAAAACACCATCCCACCGCCACGGGATCGTGCTGCGGGATCAGATTCTTTTCCGAGCAAGATCCGGGCCCTCTCTTCATCTGGAGTGCCCAGTCCAACCCCCCCGGCTCCACGGGGGCACACCCTGCACCACTCCGGGCAGGATTGGGCCCTTCTGTTCCCTGGGTTGGTGGCCCCGTGCTGCTGCCGACCCGAGGCCGGGAATGAGGAAGGGAGGGAAGGGGGCTCACCCCTCCTGCACCACGGCGTTCCGACGAGCCCCTGCAGCATCCCGAGGAACTCCACGCTCCGAGGAATCCTTTCTGGGAGGGAGTGACACGAGCCGGGGAGCTCCCCGGTGTGAACGGGAAGAGGTTCTGAAGGCAAGGGGGCTGTGCAGCTCCAGCCCTGATTAAATCCAGCTCTAACCACTCGTCCTCCGGCTCGTATCGCTTATTCCCAAAAGGGAGAAGGATCCGTTTGAAAAACTGGATCGTTCCCGCTCTCCTGGGAGAAGGCAGAAGCGTCACCGCTGGTGCTGGAAGAGTTAATGCCAAGAGGCATTAATTCGTGGTTTCCATGGTGCGCAGAGCTCTGGCACTCCTGCCCTGCCAACCCATGGATCCCGGCTGGATGCCGGCCGCAGGCGGAGCACAGCTGGTCACCTCTGACCACCACTTGCCAGCTCCCGGCGAGGGACATGGCGGCCTTTGCCGACAGCGAGTTCCTGCGGCGGTGGAACACGGAGCCGCGGCAGCAGCTCCGGTGCGATGTTCTGCTCAACCTACCGCAGGATTCCCAACTTTTTCCGAGGGGAAAAGCCCACCGCCGGCACCGCTCTTAAAGGGGGCGCCGAAGTCGATCCCGGAGCACCGGAAAGCATCTCGCGGGCTTTGGTGCCCAGGGTGAGACCGGGAGAGCCCCCAGTGCCAACGGGCTTCCGATAAACGATTCCCCAGGAGCGTCTCCGATCTCATCCCGAGCAGCTGCGTAGGGAGAGGGATGAAGCACCAGCCTGGCTGGTGAAGTGGGCATCTGTGCGGCCGCGGTTCGTGCCACGTTGTGCTGCTCCAGCTTTTCCCTTCCCTCTCCCCGTGCCAGCAGTCCCTCCTGGCGCCCTTTGTTCCCAACCCTCCAGTTTCGCTGCTCTTCTGGGGCGTTGCTGCTTCTCCAAAGCTGGAACGATCCGAAGCTGGATGGGTGCTGGGCTGGGAGAGGGCTCCCGGCTGCTGTCCCCCTCCTCCTCCTCCTCCTCCTCCTCCATCTCCGTGAAACCCAGGGGCGGTTTGAACCTTCGCCGATGGCTCCGGTGTCCGAGCACGGGAAGGAGGAATGGCAGAACAGGAGCAGGTGGGCGAAGGTGGCCACGTCCCAACGGCGGAACCGCTCCAAAACACTCCAGCGCAGAGGATTTCCGGGAAGGAGGGTTGAGCTGCCGGCCCGGTGGCGCTGCCGGTGCTCACCGCGCTGTCCGGCAGCGGTCCCTGCGGCGAGGGGGGAGCCGAGGAGAGCCTGGTTCACTGCTCTCCTGGGGAACCCAGGAGACCCCGGCACGGATTCAGACTGGGCAGAGGGACCAGCGCACGGGAGATGCTCCGCGTGCTCGGCTGCCATCCGCAGCTCTCCCTGGCGCCGGGCACAGCGACAGCCGCGTACGTGGGACGGCAGCGCCGCGGCGCGCAGGGAAACGACTCGCTGGCACAGCCAGCCCACGTCGCCACGAAACCCCGAGGCCGAGCTTCACGCCGCGTGGGCACAGCGCTTCCTTTCTCCGCAGATTAGGGCATCCCCAGGAGGAAACCGCTCCGGATTCGCGGCGAAGCCCGGAATATCCTCATCACAAAGGCAGAGAGACAGACAGGAGCCTCCGGAATCGCGTTCCCGGGGAGCGTGCCCGCGCGTGCGTGTAAAAGCGGACCCTTCTGGTCGCTCCGCCGTACCTCGCCGCGGGATGACGGATGGCGGGATGAAAGGCAGAGCCCTGAGGCTTTCGGGCGACGGTAGATTAATGATGACACGGCCTTGACCTCCGAAAGGTAAAGGTTACGGAACACTCAAGGGTAACTGGGCTTCCAGTTTCACAGCCGGAGGGTGATGACAGCAGCCGGCGGTTTTATTCTCGGAGACACTCCAATCCTCGGACGTGCAGCTGTCACCCACCACCTTTTTGAAATTCATCTCCACCTATTCATCCCTCCCGTTTCCTTCCCCTCGCCGGCTCCGAGCGCTGCCCAGTCCTCCTGGAGTCGACGCTCCCGCACGCCGGAGGGTTCGGCAGGAGATGGGAAGCGACAGGGAAGCCCAGGGTTTATACAGGAACATTCCCCGTGCACATCACACCCTTTCCCCGTTCCCATCCGCAAAAATCGCCCTTCACGCAGGAGATCTTCCCCCCGTGGTGCGCAGGGATGAGGAGTGATGGTGGGATTCGCGCTCGGCTCCTCCCAAAGCCCAACGAAACGCAGGGGGGATCTCCAGCCCTTTTGTCTCCAACAGCACCTTGTGTTTCCAGCTCCGACGCGGAGCTGCTCGCACAGGGATACGCGCCGAGACCGAGTCAGCAGAGACGGCCGCAGCCTTTGTCCGAAACACCACCAGCACCCCGCTGGGACCGGATACACGCGGCAGGAACGGAACTGGAGTCTCCATCACCGTCCTTACATGGCTTCAGAAGGACCCTCTGTTCCACCGCCGTGGAGGAAGGACTTCCCAACGGCACAGCTGACGCCCAATTCACCCCGCGTCCGCGGATCCGAGGGCCTCGCGGTGTTTCCGAAACGGGAAACAGGGCGTTATCTCCACGGAAAAAGAGGACGAACCCCCGGCACCAGCAGCTCCGCTTGGAGAAACGTCCCACTCGCCGACTCGCGGCGGCGACGTCCAACGGCCCGGCTCAAACCACCGCCGGCTCGGGGCGACCTGCGTGGTCCCAGTTTGTCTCTCTTGGAACTGGATGACAGAATTATCCCACAAAGTCACCTGAAGTCGGAGCAAAGCCTGACCTTTCCGCTGACTTCCTCTGCCAAAAACCGGCTCCGAGCGCCGGGGACGAGCCCAGCGCAGGAGCTGACCAAGCTGCAGCCTCCGCAGGTCTTTATTTCCCAACGGAGACGGGAAAGAGCACGAGCTGTTGGAAACGCCGTGTCCGCTCCGGTCGTACGCCGGGGAGTTCCCGACTCGTTCATCCACACTAACGAAGCCGGAGGAACGCCGGAACGGTGACCGGCTGCTTCCTTGGACTAACCCACCTTCTCGGCAACGTGGTTTTTTTACACAATCTAAGGGAAACAGGCAACGGCAGGCTCCATCCTCGTCCTTTCCTCCAGCACACAGTCTTGGAAAACAGGTTGGGAAGGGAAAAAACACCCACCCCCATCCAACCGCAGTGTTTCCCACGCATGGCGCTGGGCAGGAGCGGCAGCTCCGAGGCTCCTCCGTGTCGCGGGAGCGATCCCGCTCCGGAGGTTCACGCTCGCCCGGAGCGGGATCGGCGGGGCGGGATGGGATGAACATCACGGACATGTGCTGCGCCGAGCCGAAAAGCATTCCTGGGCTTCGACGTCAGGGACGGAACAAGCACACCGGGAACGCCGTCTCCGGCGCGCCGCGAGGCAAAAGGCCTCGGAAGGGGCTTTTTATCCCTCCGCACGCGCCGGATGGCACCTTAAACACCACACGGCGTTCCGGCGGCTCTCCCCGGCCGAAGGGAAGGCTTCGAGGGCAGCCCCCGGCGCGCGGCGCCCCCGGGAGCGCGTTTCGGAGCGACACGCCGGCTCCGGAGCGGGAGTCAAAGCCGCGCGGCAGAGTCCAGCTGTTATTAAAAAGAGGCAATCGGGCGATGACTAAACACCATTTGAATTGCACATTAGCTCTAGATTTAAAAAAAAAAAAAAAAAAAAATCCATTCTATTCAAACCCAACAAGCGCAAAAACGGCAACACACCGCGGCAACGTTAACCCTTCCCCTGCCGGCGGCGGTGCAAACCCACCGAGCCCACTGCGCTGCCCTCTCCGGCAGACCTCACCGGCTGGCTGAGAAATCAGAACAGAGTTGTTTGGAAGGGACCTTGGGGACCATCCAGTTCCAACCCCCTGCCATGGGCAGGGACACCCTCCACCACACCAGGTTGCCCAAAGCCTCATCCAACCTGGCCTGGAACACTGCCAGGGATGGGGCAGCCACAGCTTCTCTGGGCAACCTGTGCCAGTGCCTCACCACCCTCAGAGGGAAGAATTTCAGCCTTAGATCCCATCGAAATCTCCCCTCTTCCAGTTTAAAGCCATCGCCCCGTGTCCTGTCACTACACACCCTTGTCCAAAGTCCCTCTCCAGCTTTCCTGTAGGCACTGGAAGGTGCTGGAAGGTACCGCAGTGTCCCGAGCGCTGCTCCTTTACAAGCCGGAGGAAACGCCGGTAAAAGGAGATGAAGCTGCCGTGAGTTTGGAGAACGAGGAAACTCTCGGGTGCAAAGGTGCCCACTGCAAGGGCCACGGTGGGCAGAGACGACCACCGGAGCCACGCGCGTTTACGCCCCCGGAGATCCCAGCTCAATTTTGACTCACGGGTGGTTTCACCTCCAGGCTCCGTCCATCCACGGACCCAAGGGCCGGGAAGCCGGGCGAGTGCTCAGCACCTCTAACCCCAAAGGTACCAGGTTTTTCTGCCAGAAGTGGAGCAGGTTTGGAGAGGGATCACCCCAAAAGCTCCCACAGCCTCCAACAACTCCGCACCCCACAGACCGGACACGAAAGAGGAACCTCGGGGTCCCTCTCAAAAGCCGCAGACCGAAGACTCGGTGCGACGTCACCGCAGGGCTGGCGCTGCCGGGGATGTGAAACCGCCGCGAGCGGAGCCAGCTCCCCGAGCGACCTTAATTCAAGGATCAAACGGAAGCCAGGGGATCCTCGGCGGAATCCAGCGAGGCTCAATCCACCCCCAGCCGTTCCTCGCGGCACACGCACCCCCCGTGTGCTTCCCGGGGAATTTGGGGCTGGTTTTACTTTTTTTCCTCCGCCGGGAAGAGGGGTTAAGGGGAAACCTGACTTGGTTTCTCCGGCTGAGGCTCAAACGGGCTCGGGAAGGCCGGGAGCGAGAGCGCACCGGGTCTGCCATTCTTCCCCCGCCGCTCCTCCGAATTCCTGCAGCCAAATGGTTCAAGAGCCCCTGAATGGGACATAATGACATCATTGATTGAATCATATAGAGGGGGAAAGGGGGGGGGGGGGTGGGGAAAAGATGTATTTGTGTTACAGACAAAAGCGAAGTTCTGTTTCACAGCGGGGCCCAACGAGGAACCAGATGACTGGGCAGAGGGAGGTCAGCGAGTCCCGTGTCCCCCCCCCCCGCCAGCGCCATCCCCCCGGGAGCGAACCCTTCGCCACTCCCCGAAGGTTTGGCCGGGGCGCGGAGCCCTGTCAGGCGGCGCCGGCATCAATGGCGAGCGGGAGTCCCCCTGACCCCGCGCCGCGCTCGTCGTCGTTTGTTTTTAAAAATGACATCGCGGGGGCGTGCGAGCGCGTAGAGGGCCGGGGCGGAGGGGGCAGCGCTTCCGAAGGAGGAACGGTAAACACCGAATCGCCGCCGGAGCCGGCGCCGCGCCACGCTGCCACTTCTCCTTTGGTCGTGCCACAACGGCTTTTCGGCTTCGCGACAGGACTGCGGTGAACACCGAACCGCGGTTTTGGCACCGGGTTCGCCGAGACACGGCGGTGCCGCACCGGCAGCCCCGCAGAAGAGCCTCCAAGCCCTCTGGGAGGGCGGCTGGATGCCGAGGTGACATTTCTGTTGGAAAGTCGAGTTATGAGTTTCTCCCACAGCTATTTTTTTCCGCCCTGCCTAGGCTCAGGCTGGAGAAAACATCCCATGATACCCAGTAAGCGCTGAAAAGAGAAGATAACGAGAGCCGCAGCCTTATCGGGCGCAGGAGGACACAAGATGTTCTCATGTGCTCAACCACAAGAGCTTCCAGTCCAACGGGAAGGACAACGACACGGCGTACGGCTCCCGCCACCCACCCCGGGGACAGCTCCCTGCGTGGGCTGGGAGAGCCAAGGGTGGGCTCTGGGGTACCCGACACCACCCTACGGTGGGCACACGGGCTCCAGCCCCCAGCAGGGGTCACCTCCTCTTTCCTACAGTCCAAAACCTTCTCCACCAGGCCATCCACACCCCGAATTCCCCACGGGCACCAGAACTGCCACGGTTTAAGCACTGCCCACAGCGAAGGGTGGCTCCACCTCTACCTGTCGGGAGCTCGTTCATGGGGAAGCGAGAACGAAGCCCTCGGTAAGACGCCAGGTCAGAAGGTCTGGAATTGAAAATCCAGGAGAATCCTGGCAGATAAGGAACAAAATCCACAGCGGAGCACGTGCAAGAGGGACAGGAGGGTCTGCCTGGAGGAAGCCTCGCAGTTCCCCCAGTGTTTGCCACGGCACCTGCTCACCGCCGTCGCACAAGAGCCGTGCCGCTGCCCGCGCCGTCCGAGACGGGGCGGAAGGAGTGCGGGTGGCTGAGGCAGCAGGAGAGAGGGAAATTATTTTGGATATGCTGGAGAGGAAATGCCAGAGGGGAGGAAATAACAACAGCTGAGAGCAGAAGTGACCAAGGGTCACCGGGGAAGGGCTGCTCGGAGACGCTGGCGCTCCGCCTTCCCAGCCCCTCGGGCACCACGACTCACCCGCCGCGCGGCTGAACTTGAACCCTTCTGGCACAGCCGAGTTTCAGGGGAGTGGCGGAAAGCGCCGGCGTGTCCACCACGGCGAGAGGACGGGCTTCCCGGGAGCGTTACGCTGGCGTTCCCGTGCGGTTACGTGCCCGCGAGCGCACGGTCACCCTGAAGCCATGCGGTTACGCTCCGGCCCGACGCAGCAACGCGGAGTTTGCCACGACACACCGAAGGCTCCTCGTGCTCCGCGCCCCGGCGCTGCGTCTCGTTAACGTCCCCCACTTCCCATTAGTGGAACTCATCCAGAGGATCAGAGAGTAAAACATCTGGAATGGCAACGAGCTTCGTGCCGCTCAAACGGCGGAAGGATGGCGGAGGTGGGAAACACGAGTGTATTTCCAGCTTTTCAGCCCCTCGAAAGGCACCTTGATCCAACACTCGTGTCCCAAACTCACCCATCGGGTCAGTCTGAATTCCCAACTCGCAGCCGGGTGCGCGGCAGAGAACGCGCCGGCGCAGAGGTCGGGTTTTTTTACCTCTCCCCGCAGCGACAGCAGCTGTTCAGGCCCACATCTCCTCGGGGTTTCAGAGATGTTTCTCCTTCTAGGAGCAAACCTACAATATTTCTTCCTCCCTCCCTGCGTACCAGCCCAGAGTCTTGCAAGAGAAGAGGCTGGTTAGACAAAACATGTTATTTGTCTTCTAGGAAACACAAGACCTTAATTTCCTTGCACAACCCCATCACTGCCAGCTGGATCACCAGGGATCGGGATGGAAAACCACAAATCCATCCCTCTTCCCAGAGGGGACTGTGGCATTGCCCTTGGCCAGCGCACATTGGGGCCACCGTCACCGCAGCCCTCGCGGGGCAACGGTTGCTTTGTCTTAAATGAAAACCACAAAAGGGAAAACCAAAAGATCTGCTGGACCTTTGTTACGTTTGTCGTGTAACCTCAGACCTTATTTCCCCATGAAGGTCCGGGCTCATCCTCGACCACGCCGGCACGTGGGCTCTGCCGAGCTCTCCCTTCCTTTCCCCTTCCCGTGTCTCCGACGGCAGCTGCTCTGCCCGGCGTCTCGCAGCCCGGCTCAGCGCCGGGGCCCGGCTGCAGCACGATGCCCGCGTCCGACCGCCTTTGTCCAGGGGTGCCCTGGGGCCGAGCGTCACCGCGTCCAGCGTCGGGGAGGGCTCTCTGGGCGCAGGAGTGTTGAAAACAAGACCACAACACCCCCCTCCCCATTACAAGGGAGATCATAAACATCTCCCCGGCCGTGCCCTCCGCCCAAGGATGCCGCCTGCGCCGGCGATTCGGTCACCAGCCCCTTCGCCAAGCGCCCCGGGAGGGGGCAGGGGCAGCGGAGGCCTCGCTTACAGCACCCTTGTGCTAAAACGCCCGTGACTGCCAGCACCATTCTTCACCTTGTCACTTCCCATTATCCTAAACCCACAGGGCTGCATTCAGCGGATCGACTTGGAAAAGGGTGACGTGGCTCGGCAGGGGCTGGGGGAAGGAGCGGCGGCGAGGGGATGGGCGGCGCGCACCGCCGGCACGCAGCGAGCCGGGCACGGACCTGCGCGGGGCGCCGCTCCCGCAGAGAAAAAAAAAAAAAAAAAAATCATTTCTCAGAGGATTAGTGCTCAGTTCCTACAAATCCTTCCAGGAGCCAGCTGGAAACTCTCCAGCGTTTCCTGGCAGAAGTGCCAAGGTTGGAGCGCCCCAAAACTGCCCGCTCTCTCCTCAAGACCGAGGTTCCCCTTTGGATATGGGCACCGTTACCTCTCTGCAGTTGGATCTGCTCCCCAACAGCTAAGGCAAATAAAAAAATTAAATAAAAAGGCATGAAACAGCTCAGCCTTCTCCGTGTCCGCTGCTGAGCCTTCCGCAGGGACGGACCAACGGCGCCCCGGGCTCCCCCCCACGCTCCTCACTAGTTGCATTATTTCCTATCTGGATCTTCCGACGTCGTTTCCGCTCCCCATGCCGTGCTGGCTGCACCCTTCTATCCTGACAGAATTCCTGCTTTCTGCAGAACGACGGAAAAGTTTCTCTAACGAGGGAAAACACGAGAGGTGCTCACGGGCGTCGCTGGTGGTTTGCTCTTTAACCAGCACCACCATTAACCTGCCCCACTGAATCCAGCTGCCCTAGTTACCACCAGTCCAACTCAGAGGGAGACACTACATCCTTTAAAAATTCCCTAAAGCAGTTTTTTTAAAAATACCTAAAAATATTAAGACTTAAAAGCACAACATCACAGGGATTCCAGGGCAGAAGTGCTCCCATTCACCGCGTGGGCTGTCACGACACACCAGGCAGGGCACCGTGCCCGTTCCTGCCGCCGCGACGCCGCTCCAAGGGGGAGAAAACCACTTTTGGGTGGTGGATGTAAGAGCCCCGAGTGCTCCACAAATCCCTGCGGAACGCGGCAGCCCCGGAGAAGGACGGGCAGGCAACGCGCGGACGAGCCGCCGGCTTCCCAGGACAAACACTCCGAATTCGCAGGGCGGTGAAGACGCTTTTCCTGGGCCCTGTTTGGCACATTCCGATCACGGCGCGCTACAGCAGGTGAAAGGGAAGGTGGGAGATGAAGAGGGATGAAGATGAAGCCCTCGGGAAGAGAAGGGCCGGGTTAGAACCCGGAGCAGACGGCTCTCCTCCGCTCTACGCGGCACGCAGAGGACAGCGACAGCCAGACACGCAGCTGACGACCGTCAGAAAAAGTGGAATTTGGAAAGAAAAATAACAGCCAGGAGCACGTGCCCTTTCCAACAACGCCGCAGCGACTCTCCAAAGCGACAGCAAAAAGCGTTTCTTGCCGACGAAGCGGCCGCTGACGCCAACCGCGCGGCTCCGAACCGCAGGCGTGTGCCACCGCGCGCGGCACGGCCGGCCCTGCTCCGCGCCAGGCGCCGGCCTCGTCCACGAAGCCTTGTTGGAAGCTCCTTGGAAGCTCCTTTCCTCTGCCAACATCTCCCCCCTCGCCACCCCGCGCTTCCTGGGTGGTTAATAGCTCCTCATCCGGGGCTGGCGGGGGGTTTTTGGGAAGACTGCAGGCAGAAAAACCATCCAGGAGAAGGATTCCTCCCCAGCACGCTGTTACGAGCTCGCTGGAAGCCAAACAATTCCGGAATTGTTTTCCCTCTCCCATCTAGCTGTTTTGTACACACAGGCTTCCCGCCGCTCCGCTGACCCCGCTCCGCTCCGGCACCGCTCCGACGTCACGCAGCCACCCCGCGGCCCGTCTCCCGGAGCGCAGCTCTTACCTGCTCCGTGTGAAACACGTTCTCATTAACTGGAATTAAACCGGCACCGATCCAGAATCGCCACTGAGTATTCAAACATTAACCCTTCCTCGCCGGGACGGTCAGCACCTTTCGGTGAAGGTACCGCTGCACCGGATCCGAGCCGGGATCCCGCAGGGATCTCGACGTGTGCAGCTGTAAAATGGGAGATTTGCAAGTTACTGGGGTGACGCACGGCTCGGGAGCGGGGCGCCCCGCTCCCGCTGCGGACGGGTCACTCCGCCTCTCGGACACACAAACCGAGCTCTGAACGGCCAAGGGTTAATCAGCTAATTGTTGGGAGGCAGTTGGAGACCTCCACCTTAACGAGGGGATAGAAAAGCCAATTATTTCAGTCATCTGTTCCGATCGGGAAAGGTATTTGCTAATGCAACATCGAGGTGGCAAACTGAGCTTTTACGTCATGCCAAGGGCTCCTGCTGCCCGTTTGGTGCCAACGCTTCCTCGGCAGGAGACTTCCAGGGCTATTTCACACAAAACCAGAAGCCATCCCTTGGAGAAACGCTTCCGAATCGCAGCCCCGACGCAGGCAGCTCCCTCTCCAGCACGTAAAACCCGCGGCTACACGTCGTCCCCCGGGGAGCGGAGAGCTGGAGTGCTACAGGGAGCAGCTGCTGCGGAGAGGGAACGTTTCCACGTGGGGGGGGGGGGTTAAGTACAACTAACCGGAGTCAAGGGATGGCAGCTCCAGGTCAGCCAGCGTGTGCTCCAGCCGGAGGCCTCACAGGGGAGAGTCGCTGCTACAGGGAGATAAACGCCGGCTTGATTTATTTTAAAAATTAATTTGATGGCCCCGTTGCTGCCTGGAGACAAACGAGCACCTGCCTCCCGCTCCGGCATCGCCAACCTTTCCGCTCGCCTGCTCTCCTCCCGGCGCCTCGCTCAGCCTTTAGGCAGAGAGGAAGAGGATTTTAAACTTGAAAGATTTCCAGCCCGGAGGGCTCACGGAGGGGGAAGGGGAAAGGGGGATTTCAAAGCTCCAGATGAGTTCACAGCCACCGACGCGGCTCTGCGTTTGCTCCCCGCTCGCAGCAGCTCTGAAATCCCCCTCAGCTCCGACTCCCTCCCCCTCCCCAACACCCCCACCCCTCCCCAAACCAATTTGAATGGGAAATGAAGTGTGGCTCCGCGGAGACAATGGTTTATTGTAAAGTTTTTGCTGCGCCGCGCGGTATAAAAACCTGCCGAGGCACATGTAAACATTCGCCGGCACCAGGCTCCTCCGGAATGAAAAGCCATAAAGAACACCCAGGTGGGAAGCACAATACTACCAGCTAATTAAAGTATCCAATAATATTCCTCCCAGGAATGCCGGAGTGTGTTCCGCTCAGTGGGAGAAGCCACTTCCAAGCCCATGAACTCGGCTTCCCGGTGGAGCACACAAAAACACACGGCGCGGCGAGGCGAGCCGTGCCGCCGGGCACCGCGCCGGGACACACAGCGCGGCATCGGGCGATCCGCAGCCCCGCCACCGGCTCCGGACCGCGGGCACGTCGTGTGCCCCACCGGGGAGCTCAGCCCACGCGCTTCGGCGGTGCCGGGTTTTTGCCGCCTCCGGGGACCGCGGCACAGCCCGCTCCTTCCAGAAGCTCCGGCTTTATGAAGCCGCGGCCACGCCATCCTGGCCAGGGCCGGCCGCGGCCATAACCACTGACAGGGCATATATTCCTCCTGAAAAATGGGAGCTCCCAGTGACAGGGTTAATGGTGTTTGAGCAGCCTCTCACCCCGAGCTCCACACATCCCAGCTTCCATGCGCTGGCCTCCTTCCCCACCCCCAAAGGGCGAGCAGAGGGAAGCGGGGGGGAACAGCGACCTCCAACGCCAGATATTTTCTACATCACTGAATTCCCAGGGCCGGCGGAATAAAGCGGAACGCTCCTACGTGGAGAAACAGGCGGCGGAAAAGGTCAAATCCATCCCCCCGGGGAGGAGAGGGGCTTATTTCCCGGGATGGTGAGATGAGCCTCCCCGGCCCTCGCCCTTCTCCGCAGCGGGGGGAGAGGTCTCCATGCCAACACGACCCAGCTGCTGGAGCTGGACGATTCCTCCTTGCTCCCGCTTTTTCCGAGCGGTGCTGCAGCACGAGGCTCGCCGCAGCCGCAAGAGGAAAAGGCTATTTTCGTTTGGGAAGCGCGCAGGATGTTGTGCTCATCCCCCAGCGTATATTTATCCTTTCTCCTCTTTTCCCCAAAAACGCTAAATTCATCTTCTCCCCGTTTGCTACAGAACACCTTTAGGCAGGGGATTATCGCCCGGGTAAGCGCCGCGTTTTCCGGCACGCGTTCACCTCCCTGCAGCCCCCCCGGCACGGCCAGCGCCCTTCGGCAAAGCCCACCCTTCCAGCCGGAGACCGCGCGCGGCTCCGGCTCCTGCGGCAACCGACGGACCCCGCCAGGGCGGCCCCAGCACACGGAGGCTGAGCTGCACCAGTTGCTGGGCACGAGGACCACTGAGGGGCTACGCTCAGAACCGTGTGTGTATTTTTCCCTGGAAAAAAAAAAAATCACTTTGAGACCAACTCCATCCCCCTGCAAAGCTCGTCTTGTTGGTACTTCAGAGAGCGATTCCCTACCAGGGAGCTCCGGCCGCGTCCGCGCGGACCCGGCTCCTTCCCCGACCGCCAACGCGCTCACGCGGCACGACTCAAAACACCTGAAATCAAACCAATTCCACAGCCCACGGAACGCTGCCTCTTCCCGGGATGAACAATCCTAAAATTCACCACCCTCAGCTCAGTAACTCTCCGAAGCGCATCAAGAGCCACACGCACAAAACGACCGGAGGAGAGGAGGAGGAGGAGGAAACGGCGCTGACCAGGCTCCGCCGGGGCGCGGGGCCCGCGACGCTGCGCTGGGAACAAGACGGAACACCTCGAGCAGCACGAAGGCTCCGGATGGTCGCGGCACGCCGCGAGCCGGAGTGCCGGGCTAAGCCGGAGGTGCGAAGGGCGGCGTGGAGGCCGAGGCACCTTACCTTCTTGGAGAGCGAGGAGACGTTCAGCCCAAATCTCTGAGCCCTTTCCTTTAATTTATCCATGTTTACCTACAAAAACACAGGAAACAATGTACAGATTTATTATTTTTTTTTTTAAATCATCCAAGCTGCAGGGATAGAGATAAGGCCGTCTCCGGAACAGACATGTGCGCAGCGATCAGCCCCAGGGAAAACTCCTCTGGGCGCTGTGCCGCACTGGCATCCAGCAGCAGCGGCTCCTGCCAGCTCCGAGGGCCACGAGGCAGACGCAGTGCCCTGGGCGAAGCTGCCAGGCTGCCCCTTCGCCTCCCCAAGGACAACACGCCGCAGCTGCTGCTCCCCCTCCTGCAGGAGCGGCTGTTTCGGACCGTGCCGGTGCACCGGCTGTACCCGGTGCCTTTCCCGCAGCGGTCCGGTCAACACGAGCAGAAAATAAAGAGCCTCTTCAGCAAACTTGCCAGTACTCCTAAAAATTGTGCCTGCTCTCTGGCTGCCATCGCTGCACCCTCACCCCTCCAAAACCACTGCGGCACATAGAATTGGGTCCCTGGACAAGCAGCTTCCCAAACATCACCCAGTCCAACTGGGTTCCCAGGGATGCGCCAGCCACCGTTACGGCACTCATCCCTAGCGAGCAGCCCTCCAGGGACGAGCCTTCCGCAGCACGGAGCTCTGCAGAGGAAGCCCTGGCACTGCCCTGCCTCGCAGATGCTCACCCGAGGTCTCTTACACCCCTGGCACCAGAGAGAACCAGAACCCGGACTGGTGACAGACCTTGTCCTGGCTTAACTCCGTCCTGCTCCTCCTCGGAGCGCCAACCCTGCACCGGCTGCCCGGCGTGCGACAGAGCCCGCAGCCCCACGGTGCCGCCGGCGGAGACCTGGGAGCCAGACGGGCAGAGTGGCCTCAGCCGTTAAATCAGAGCAATTTCCTACAGGCCATTCACTATTCCCATTCCTGCAGCATAATCCAAGAAACTCAAAAATAAAAGCACCCCAAGCATCCCTCTCTGCTCCTTCCAGCATTCCCTTCCGAAAGGACGGCACGTGCCAAGGGCTGAGCAGCAGGAACTCACGAGCAAGACGCGTTTCTTACCGTGGGTTTGCTGTCTGCAGGGAGCCCTGGAACGAGGAGGCAAGAAAAGAAAATCCAGTCAGGGAAAAAACATCGGGAGCAGCACCCTTCTGTCCCGTTTTCCCCAGCTTCCACCTCTGCTCCCCGCAGAACCAGTCTCCCAGTTTCTTTTTCACCCTCCCGTCAGCTTCTCCGCCCGCGGAATCGCTGCCACCCCGCCTCGCTGGGGCAGCTTTGGCCACCGAGCCCGTTCTGTGAAGCCGAGCGGCGTTGGCGCCCCGGTCACGGACACCACCGGGCAATCTGGGTGGCGTCTTCCAGTTGTGCTTAGAAAAAAACGTTGGGAAAAGTATTTGAACTACCAAGGGAACATCATGTGTCTTTTTCTTCCTGGCTCCATAACTCCTGCTCGGAGCTCCTGGGAGCAGTCAGGAAAAGGGACAGAAGGGAAAACAAAGGTAATCCCGCCAGCAATTTTTTTTTTTGTTCCCCAGGAATAATTAAATATTCGCAGTAAGGTCGCTCCGTGGATCGGTTCGGCTTCACCTCCTCACCTTTAGTCGCCGCCGCGGCCAAACCGAACCTGCAGAAGGCAAAGGGAGCGCAGTCAGGGACGGGGGCGGCGCCACGGCCAGCGCCGGGCACGCCGAGTCTGCGGAACACCTTCCCTAAGGGCACCTGAGCCAGACTGGTTTGGGGCAAGATTAACTGGAACGGGCCATTACTGGCGAACGTAATCACTGCAGCAGCTCCTGCGCTTGCTCGGCGTGCGGCAATTCCCCGCTTTCTTCAGAAAGCCAGAGTCCAGAAAGCCAGCCGGACCACCAGCAGCTCCCCCTTCCTCCCTTTCACCGCCCTGGCTTCCCAAAATAACCGAGCACTGCCAGAAATCCCACCAGCACTTCAGCCCCAGCAGCCTGCAAAGCAGGCGTCGAGCACCCCGCCATTGGGCACAGCCGAATCTGGCACGGTGTCCTGGTTTCAGCCGAGAGCCTAAATCCAAACCCCGGCACTATTCCAGCTGCTGGGAAGAAAGCCCACCCTACCCCAGCCGAACGCAGGGCACGCGGCGGTCTCCTGCCTCACGAGGAGGAAGCGGAACGCAGCGGTGTCTGCAAACCCTCCTGCCCACCGTGTGCCACGCCGGTGCCAACCACCACCTCGTTTCTGCAGCCTCCTGCCCAGCGCTGCTGTCCCACCACCCACCCACAGCCACGTTCAACCTCCCACCACCACCAGACATGTCCGGAGAGGCTTCCTCCCGAGGAAGAGGAGGCTCCAGGCGCACTCACCGAGCTGCCCGCGCTGCCTTCTTGCTCTCCAGGCTCACGGGCACGTTGAAGCGCTCGGCCCTCTTCTGCATTCGCTGGAGAAGAAAGGAAAGAACCAGCTGAGGCAAGAGCCAGGATCTGAGGGGACAGGAAGAAGGTTCTGGAGATGGAGAGAGGCACGTGGACTCCACACGCGGTGGGCTGACGTGCCAACGTGCCCTGTCAGACCAGCGGCGCGCGGTCCAGACCCCCGGCACCCGTGGGTACAGGGAGAGATGGCACAGGCACCGTCCGTTGGCTCATGCCATCCACGAAGCCACCCCGCAGCCTCCGGGACGTGAGCGAACGGCGCTCCTGTGGTTCTGATAAACACGGGCCTAATTAAAAAAAAGCTAATTAAAAGAGGCAAGTTTCTCCGAGTTTTTCAGGGGAATCGGCAGCTTCTGAGCGCGTTTGTGTGAAATCAGCTCCGCAAACGTGACGAAGCCGGGGAAGATAAAGGTGAGATGATCCGTCAGCTCGTGCCAGCCCCGCCGCAAAACTCCGCGGTTTCACGTGGCTGAGGCAACGGGACCGCGGCGAGTCCCGAGGGATGGGGATGTGCCGGGGCCCGGCGAGCTCCGCAGCGGAATTTTCCGCGTTCGGCACTGCAGGAAACACAGATTTACGTGCGTGGCGCTAATGGAGGCGGCTCGAGTCGGCCAGCCCGTGCCACCTGGCGCAGGATGCCACGGGGCAACGTCCATCTCTGTTGGCAACGGAACAATGCCGCGGGAAGGGCTCGGAAACCCTGAGGGAGGGTCAGCGGTGGCTGGCACGGGACAGCTGCGGCAGGGAAAGGCGTTTGGGACAACCCAGAGAAACATTCCTGGAGATTCAGCAGCAAAATGAAACGTGCTGCGGGGTCACCACCCCGCCCAGTCATCCCACAGCCAGTGACTGGGCAGTGAAAGGAAATCAAGGAAAAATGAAGCAGGTTTGCAACGGAAAAACCGGCACACGCGAGACTCCGAACGGCGCGGAGGGCGAGGCAGCGGACGGAGCCTTACCTCCATCTGCGAGATTTCCGACGTTATCTTCACCACCTTCTTCTCCGTAATCCTGGTGGAGTTGGGAAAGAGAGAAATGGGTCAGAACAGCTCCCACCAGTTCCATAGGGGGGTTCTCCTCCCGCCCCGTCCCCGGCAACGCCGCCACCACCTCAGCCGGGGCCCGGCTTTGTCCGGCCGCACGCCAGCACCCCACTACGAGGGCACCGTCCGAGCTGGACACCGGCGCTGAGGTGGAGCGTGATGCCCGAGAGACTCGTAACTGCAGTCTGGGGCACGGACCACACAGCCTGGCACTCTCCTGCGAGCCCAACTGGGGCCTTGGGCACCCTGAATTCCTTCGGCAACGATGGTAAATGAGCTGGAAAACACACAGGGACCAGCCGTGCCGCCCTCGCCTACCCAAGCACAGGTTGGGAGGAATGATTTAGCTCCGTTTAAGGCAGGAGGAACGTCCAGCAGATTCAGTGGGTGCTGCAGACACCTCGGAACGCCGGGCGGGCGCGCCAGCTGCGGACCCACGCGCCCCAGAACAACCCCCTGCCCGCCTCGCGGCTCCCAACAGCAACTGGTCAGGAGCCCAAAGCCTCGGCTGCCAGCCCGGTGAGCTTTCCTCCCTTCGTGGCCCCTCCGACACGAAGGATGGCTCTGCCCTGGTTCCCGGGGCCGTGCCGGCGCCCCGAGCCCACGCTCCATCTGGAACACACGCTTCCCAAATGGCGCGCGGCCGACACCAGCGGGACCAGGGAAAACACATAATGGAGGGGGCGTGCTCCAAAGTTCACGCTCCGCAAACAGCGCTCAGGCTCGAGGGGGGGGAACAAAAGGGGAAGAGACAAAGTTGGGAAGTTCCCAGGCGAAACGAAACAGCTCCCATAAAACAGCGGGTCCCAGCCAGCCCCATTAAGGGCTCCCATTTGGGAAAACGCGCGGCTTTTGTTCCCAGTTCCCGGACAGCTTTCCCATCCGATGCCCTGAAAGGCCGTAATGGTTTAACAGCACTTTCACAGGAAGCAATTCTGCCCGGGCACGGCACCCGGCGCGGCGCGGCCACAGCACGCCCCCTCCTGCCCACGCCGGCCCCGGGTTCGCTCCGGTCCGTTCCGCAAGGATAGTTACACGTCGGGCGATTTTACAGGCGGCTCTTCCACTTTGGCGGGCGGCTCCACCGGCTTCTGCTCTTCTTCCTGCAAGCGAAGGAGCGCGGAGAGGGAGGTCAGCGGGCAAACGCCGCGGCGGGACGGTGCCCGGCCTTTGGGGCCTGCACTGGTTGCAGAGGCTGCAGTTCAGCAGCACATGGAATCATGGAATGGTTTGGGTTGGAAGGGACCTCAGAGAGCACCCAGTTCCACCCCCCGCCACGGGCAGGGACACCCTCCACCACACCAGGTTGCTCCAAGCCGCATCCAACCTGGCCTGGAACACTTCCAGGGATGGAGCAGCCACAGCTCCTCTGGGGAACTGTGTTCCAGAACTCCCAGCCCCAGTCCGGCACAGTTTGGACACCAGCTCTGGTGGGCACAGATCCTCATTCTGCTTTTCCCAAGTCTAATCCCGTATCGGAAAGCCCGGGCTCTGCAAGGCTCGGGAAACTCCTCGAGCCAGACGTTCTCCGGCCCACACGAAGAACATCAGGACTACGCAGCGCCGCGGCCCGGCGCCGATCCGGCGGCGCTCGTCTCGCTCCTCGCCGAAAACTTTTTGTGAAACTGGGGAGAAACCTGCCCCATCCTCCACCTCGGCACGGAGCCCAGCAACTGGAAGCAGCCGCTTCCACCGGTGTTTTACGCGCACCGCGTTTGCTGTTTGGTTCAGGGCAAAGAGACCGGGGCGACGCGGTGCCAACCCTGCCGGGCACGGATGGAGTGCCCCCGCGCCGGGGCCACACGCTCTGCCGGACCCCCACCCCGTGCACTCGCACGTCCACAGCCTCGCGGAGCCTTTCCCAGTGGGTTCAGACCCAGCAAGGAGCGACAACGGCACTCCGAAACACGCGGCCCCAGTACCGCCTCGCTCCTTGGGCACAGAATCCCGGTGCAGCCAGCGGCAGGTGCGTGCCGCCGGGCAAAGCCGAAGCCGCCGCGCGTGCCACCAGCAGGACAGGCTCCCAAAAGATTTACCTCTATTTCTTCTGCCAGGACATCTTCTTCGTTTGCCTCTTCTTCGGCTGGAGGGGAAACGGACAGAGAGCTGCAGCAGCAAACCGCTTCCGTACCGCCGCTACGCCCTCGGACAACACCCGCCACCGGAATTTCACCCGGGAGAGCGGGAAGCGAAGGCAGTTACGGCGCAGGATTCGGAGCGGGGGCTCCTCTCTTCCACCCAGGAGCTCCGCGCCAAGGTGGGAACCCACGAGACCCCTCAGCACCAACCCCAGAGCAACCCCCCCCCGACAGCCGCGGGCACGGGAGCCCGCTGCCAACCCGACCCTGGCACGGCGCGGCGTGGCACCCACCGTGCTCCTCCAGGTACGCCTGGAGCCTGTTGATCAGATCCTGCTTGTTGCCTTTTGCTTCCAGGCCGCGGGCCAGGCACTCCTGCTTCAGTTCGGCCAACTGGGCAGGGAAGGAGCTCCCAGTTAGCGCGCGGGAGCGCACCAGTGAAAAGCGAACGGGGAACCCCCGAAACGCGCAGAAACCGGCCGGGACGAGCTGAGTTTTGCAGCCACGAGGGACGCAGCCCCCAGCCGCGCTCCCGGTTCTCCGGTTCCACCGCGACAACGCGGTTCCCTCCCGCACCCGACCGCTCCCCAGCCCCTATCGCGACCCTATCGCGACCCCCCCCACGGCCGAGGCCCCGCGGCGGTGCCCCGGCGGGGAGGCGCATCCCCCAGGCGGGATCAGGAGCGGGGGAGGGGGGCACCGCCGCGGGCCCTACGCGACCGGGGACCCTCCCGGGACTCCCCCGCGGCGGGGCGGCCCCGGCGGAGCGCTCCCATGTGCGTGCGCGGCCCCGCCCGCCCGGCGGGACCGGGGGGGAGCCGGGAGCGCGGCCCCGGGGCGCTCTGGGCCGCGGCCCCGCCGGGGAGAGCGCTGCCCCCGGGCCGGGGCCCCGCTGCGGCGGCGGCGCGGCCGGTACCTTCAGCTTATGGAGCTCCACGGTCTCCGCCGCCATCTTGTCGCCCCCGCAGCGCGCTGCCGGCCTCACCCCTCCCGCCCCCGACAGCCCGCGCACCGCCCAATCAGCGCCACGCTTCCTGGACCGGGGATTTCAAACCACTTCCCAACATCGCCTCTGACGACTGGCCGGTCCTCACCCGCCCCTTTCCGCCCACTATTGGCCCGCCAGCGCGCGGGGGGCGGGGAGGCGCTGAGCGACGGGCGAAGCGACCAATGGAAGCGAAGAAACTCTGCGGCGCGGCCAATGGGGAGAGAGGGCCGGGCGCGCGGACTTCCTGGAGACGAGCTCGGGGGCGGGCGGGTCCTGGCAACGGCCGCGGAGCCGCCAGGTGGGTCGGGGGGAGCGGGGCCGACACCGGGGGGAGCGGAACGGGGGAAGCAGGGCGGGGAGAGCGGGGCTGGGGGGGAGCGAGATGGGGGGAGCGGGACCGGGGCCGGCACCGGGGCGAGCGGAACGGGGGAAGCGGGGCCGGAACCGGGGGGAGCGGGGCCGGGGAGGGGGGGTGCGAGACCGGGGGGAGCGGGACCGGGACGGAGGGGTGCGGGACCGGGGGAAGCGGGACTAGGGGAGCGGGGGCCGTTCCGTGCTCCTCGCCGCCGTGTCCGGGCCGAGAGGCGGCCGGTACCCAGAGCGGTGCGGGGGTTCAGAGGCGAGAGGTGCTGCGGGAAGAAGGCGAGTCCTGTGCCGTGCCGAGAGCCCCCCCCGGGCTCGGAGCCGCGGAGATTTGGGAAGAGCTCTCCCTCTGGAAGGCTCCGTGTGCCCGGGGCAGGATGAACGTCGGCGTGGCGCACAGCGAGGTGAACCCCAACACGCGGGTGCTGAACAGCCGGGGCATCTGGCTGGCGTACGTCATCTCCGTGGCAGTCCTGCACGTCGTGCTCCTCAGCATCCCCTTCTTCAGCATTCCCGTGGTCTGGACGCTCACCAACGTCATACACAACCTGGTCAGTGAAAGCCGGGCACGCAGGCTGGCATTCGGCGGGCACGCCTCCGTGTGCCCAGGGAGCCCCTGGTTCCCGCAGAGCACCCAGGGGAAGGCTGGGGGGGTTGGTGCTGCAGGGCAGCAGTTCCAGAGCTCGGGAATTGGCTTTGACAAGGCACAGAGCACGTTTGTGCTGCAGCAGCGGCTTGTCCCGGGCTCCACTTTCCATCCTGCCCTGAATCCTGCAGGTGATGTACCTGCTGCTGCACGCGGTGAAGGGCACCCCCTTTGAGACCCCGGACCAGGGCAAGGATCGCCTCCTCACGCACTGGGAGCAGATCGACTACGGGACGCAGTGCACTGCGTCGCGCAAGTTCCTCAGCGTCTCCCCAGTGGTGCTGTGAGTGCCGCGGGACGAAGCCGGGCGGGCATGGGGGGCTCAGGAGGGTGTCTGGGGCACACAGTGGCACTGCTGGGCTTCTGTCGGCACAGCCGCCCCGGCACGGGTGGGTTCTGGGCCTCGAGATGGTTTCCGAGGTGCCACCGTGTACGGGAAGCACCAGCCAGGTGCCCAAAATCCCCGTGGCGCTGGCAGCGGGGAGGCTGGCAGTGGCACAGAGCTCACCCGGAGTCTTCTCCCCGTGCCCCCCAGGTACCTCCTCACCAGCTTCTACACCAAGTACGACCCCGCGCACTTCATCATCAACACGGCCTCCCTGCTCAGCGTCCTTCTGCCCAAGCTGCCCCAGTTCCACGGCGTGCGGGTCTTTGGCATCAACAAGTACTGAGGCCCGGTGCTGCCAGCGGCGCCGGGGCCGCCGGAACGGCGTGGGACGTCGGCTGGAGAGCAGCGGTGAGGAGGGCTGCGCGCGGGGCAGGGTTTTACCCAGGCTCCTGCGTCTCCTCACCAGGACTTTGTCTTTTCGGGGCGGAGGAGCCCAGCGGAGCGGTACGGAGGAGCCGGCGTTTCGCACTAACCTCCACCTATCCCTGCGGAAAGCACCTGCGAGGGGAGAGCTGCCGAAGAGCGGGAAGAGTCACCCGCCTACACCTCCCTCATCCTCACGGATTTCGTTCCCACCACAATAAAGAACTCGGCGGGATGTCCTCGCGGTGGGACGAGCCCCGGCTCGCGCCCTCCGCCCTCAAACCGTGCTTTTAATTTAACGAACGCGTGGGAAAGGAGTACGTCCTGCTGGGAACGCAGCCGCTCCGCTCTGGCAGTACAAAACAGTTAGTGAAGAGCAGTCATGGCCTCCAGCACCCGTCCTCGGGGCGGTTTGGCTCCGGTGGGACCGTCCGGCTCCGGTGGGACTCCCCGCGACGGAGCGGCGCAGGCACCGTGCCGCTGCCTGGCACACGGCTCAAGGGCTGGGAAACGCCCAGGTGTGTCTTGGCAAAACCACGCCGGTACAACCCTGGGTTCCAGCCATGGCCCGTGACCGCCTCCTGCCTCGTTTTTTTTTTCCCCAAAAATAAGCTGCTCTTCATCCCCAGCACGGAGGGAGGGGGATGAGGGTCCCTCGAGCAAAGCTGAGGCAGGAAAAAGCAAAACCAGCACAGCCAGAAGCACAGGGGTCGGGCACGGGTGCCAGGTGGGCAGCACCACGGCTGATGTGTGTGGGGATTAACGATCCGTATGAGCAAAAAGCAAGGGGCTGCTTCAAAAAAGGAAAATCTGCCAACGGGGTGGGCAGAGGCTGCCCAGCCGCAGCTCCTCGGGGCGCAGCACAGCCGGGGGGGCTCATGGCAGCCCCTTCAGCAAACCCCTGGCACCGCTGGCCCCGCAGCCGTGGCTTACGGGGGGGGTGGGGAGCTCCCCCCACCCCAGCACCGGCGTGGAGGGGACAGGACCCCGCGGCAGCGGGGCCGGAGCGGCTCCAGCAGCCGTGGCCCCGCGAGCTGTGAGGGTGGCACTTGAACGTTGGCATTGACCCTGAAGAGATTCGGCAGCCGGGCACCGCCGGGCTCTTTGGTACTGCCAGCTCTGAGGCATGGCACAGCTCAGCTCGCCTTGGCCAAGCTCCCTGCTTACTCTTTAAATATAGAGATTACGTCTCTTTTTTTTAGAAAAAAAAAAGAAAAATAGATTTTTTTTTATTCGAAAAAGCCCTTTTTGTGCCCAGCTTAGCGCCGTCCGCCTGGCCCCGCTCAGCGCTGGAACGGCCGACGCACCTTCTTCCGCCTCTTGTGCTTCGCGTCGCCCTTGGGGGCACCACCCTCGGCCCTGGGGGGCACCCCAGGGGGGGCTGCTGCCCCCGGGGGCGCGGGGGGCGGCGGGAAGGGCCCCCCGGGCATCGGTCCTGAGCTGCCCTGAAAGACGCGGGCGAAGAAGTCCTGCAGGTCGGCAGCCGCGGTGGCGCTGCCCTTGGAGGTGCTCCTGCGGGGGGGACAGTGGGTGGTCAGGGGGGGCCCTCAGAGTTTTGCCCCTCCATGCCCACCGGGACGGCGGTCAGGCCTCAGCCGGTGCCACTTCCCGTCACCGCTCGCCCCGCTGGCACTCACCTCTGCCGCCCACCCGGCCCGGAGCTCCTGGAGCCGAAGGAGATGTGGTAGGGCACGCGGTGGGTGTCCGGGGAGATGCCCACGCGCTGGCAGCCGGCCCACTCTGCCGAGAGACAGGCGGCTGGCGGTTAAGCCGCCCTGGCAGGGGCACCCACTTGGTGTGGGGGCTCGGGGAGGTGGCACTCACCCGTGATGTCGTAGATCTTCCCGTCCATCATGGCCAAGTAGGTGATCTTCAGCCCCAGCAGGCTGGACTCGGCCCACAAGTCGCCCTCCTCGGCGGGGTGCAGCTGCCCGCACTCGGCGCAGTAACGGGCACTCAGGGGGTCTCGGTCCATCTCGAACCTCCTGCGGCGAGGGCAGGCGTTTCTGATCCCCACAGGAGCGGCACCGCCTCTGCTCCCCCCCCCCACACCACCTCCCCACACTCTGGGCCCCCCAACCCACTGCCATGGCACCTACTTGTGCTTCCCCTGGCACCTGCTGCACATCATGGTGTTCATGGCATCCCTCAGGTCGTCCTGCAGCCGGCTCAGGAACTCGCTCACGGACCGCGCCAGCTCACTCTCCGCCATCCACTTGCTGCGGGGCACGGGGACCACCGGGCTCGGACCCTGCGCGGGCACCCTGGCCCCCCCAGAGCCCCCCCAGCGTCACCCACTCACATCTCGAGCTCCTTCCTCCTCTCCGGGCTGCTGACCATGTCCCAGGCTGCCCGCAGCACCTTGAACGCCGCCTCTGCCCTCGGGTGCTCGCTCTTGTCCGGGTGCACCTGGCAGCACCAGGAAACCTCAGTGTTTTGGGGCTGGGGGGGGGCACGACACCCACTGCCGGAGCCCCCCACCGCCCACGCACCAGCACGGCCAGCCGGCGATAGGCCTTCTTCAGCTCGGCGTCCGACGCCGTCGCCTCCACGCCCAGCACCTGGAAGGGGTTCAGCTCCTCCTCGGGCACCTCCGCCATGCCCAGCAAGCGGGTCACCTCCTCCGCGGAGCTGGCGGCGGGACCCCTGCCATCAGGGCTGGCCGCCGCGTCGCCCGGCCTGTCTGTGGGTACCCCCGCGGGTGCCCAGGGGGGCACTCGCCATCTCCGCAGCCAGTCCCGGAGGTGGCGGCACGTCCGGCTCTCCCCGAGGAGCCCCCACGTCCTGCGGAGCGTGCCCACGTCCAGGAGCGCCCGCAGGCCAGCTACCCGCTGGCTGCTGCCCAGCCGGGCCAGCGCGGTGGTGCCCAGACGCCAGCCGAGCCGGAGGGTGCCCAGCAGCAGCATGAGGAGGAGGAGGAGGAAGGCGCCGAGCATCCAGAGCAGGCGGAGGACGAGCCCCGCCGCGCTCCGCAGCCAGCGGGCCGCCCGCAGGGAGCCGCTCCGGGCGCGCTGCCCGACCCGCCGGCCCCAGCCCCGCACGGTACCGGACGCCGAGCTCCGGTCGCGGCCGCCGAGGCGGCAGCAGGAGCAGAGCAGCCGCCCGCCCGGCCCCGCGCTCAGCCGCCGCGCCTGCGCCAGCGCCGCCGCCAGCAGCCCCCGGCAGCCGCGCAGCTCCGCCGCCGGCCCGGTCCCGGTCCCGTCCCCGCGGCTCCGCTTCCGCACCGGCCGGTGCCGTTTGTCCGCGCCGGCGTCGCGCCGCCCGCTCTCCTCCTCCTCCTTCGGGGCCGAGCGCTGCCGCTGCCGCCTCCGCCGCGGCCCCTTCCCGGCTCCGTCCTCCTCCGGCCCCGGGGCGGCGGCCCGGCGGCGGCAGGATCCGTCCCGCCAACGGCAGGAGCACCCGCCGGCGCTCAGGAACGGCAAATCGCGATCGTCACCGTCGTCCCCCGGGCCGGCGGCCGGTAGCCGCCCGCAGCTCCCGTTGCAGGCGGCGCTGTCCCACGCGGGGCGGCCGCCATCCCCGGGGCGCTCCCGGCTCCCGCCGGGGCCGGCGCCTCCTTCGGCCGCGGCCGCTTCCCGGTGCCGCGGCTGCTCCATCCCGGCGGCCCCGCGCTGGCCCCGGCCGGGCCTAAGTCACGGCCATCCCGCCGCGCCCTGCGAGCGACAGCGGCGTCAGCGGAGCCCCGGCAGGCCCCGGGGCCCCCCCCCCCCGACCGGCCCCAGGGCCGCTTTGACACCGATTTCGGGGAAATTCGCCCCAAAGGCGCTGCTCCGGTGCGGCACCCCCCCCCCCGCCAGCCCCGGGAGCGCGGGCCCGGGGGGGCCGGGACTCACCGCGCCGGTGCCGGCGGGGGGGGGGGGGTCGCCGCCGCCGCCTCCCGCCCCCCCCCGGGGTCCCTCACCCGCCTCACTTCCGCCTTCCGCCTTCCGCCCGCCGTCTCCCACTTCCGGGGGGCGTGGCTTAACGCGGGGCGCGTCGTTCCCTACGCCCCGCCCCTTAAAGGGGCAGCGCCCCGCGGGCCGTTCTCCCCCTCCCGCCGCCCCGGGAGGGACCCGGCGTCCTGCGCTGACCCCGTCACGTGCCCCGCGCACAAAGCGCCTCTGTCCCGCCCGGGGGGGCCCGCGCCGGGGCCGCGGCGTCTCCCACGAGCGTCCGGTCCCCCGGTCCCGCCCCCGCCCCACGCTCCCGGCCCCGCGCGGGACCCCCCGGCCGCCCCTCCCCGGCCCCGGGCCCGCCCCGCACCGCCCCCGGCCCCGCTCCCGGCGGAGTCTCGGCTCCGTGGCCGGGCCGGACCCCACCGCGATCCCCGGGACTACCGGCAGCGAGCGGGTGAGTCCCGGGACGGGCCGGGGGCGGCGGGGACCGAGCGGCGCCCCCCGCCCGGCCCCCCCCCCTCCCGTCCCGTCCCCCAGTGCTCCCGCCGCCCCCGCCCGGCCCCCCGGCAGCTGCCCGTGCCCCCCGCTCGCCGTCCCCAGTAGCTCCCGGTGCCCCTTCCCAGCGCCCCCCGCCCCGGCAGCTCCCCACAGTTTCCAGCGCCCCCAGCCCGGTGCTCCCAGTAACCGCCGGTCCCCCCAGATGTGCCCCCCCCCGCCGCGGCGCCGCTGCCAGATGTGGGTGAGGGGAGGGGGGCGCGCACCCACCGCCCGCAGAGCCCCGGGGGGGGGCGGAGGGGGGCGCGGGGGGGGCGGGGGGGCTCAGCACCGGCCCCCCCCAGCCCCCGCAGCCCCCGGGCGATGGAGCCCGGCGCCCCCCCCGCGCCCCGCTGCGCCCTGGAGCCCCGACCCCCCTACGAGCCCATCCCCGCCGCCCTCTGCGCCCTCGGTGCCCTCTTCGGCGTCGTCTGCGGCTGCTTCGGTGAGCGCTGGCACCGGGGGGGGCACGGGGGTGGGTGCACGGGGGGTGTGGGTGGGGGCATTGATGGGGGGTTAGAGCTGGGGCTCGCTGCGGGGGCATGGCAGGCACGTGGTGAGGGGCTTCGCAGGGACACGGTGGGGGATGAGGAGAGGGGCATCACGGGGGGCACGACGGGGGGGCACGGCTGTGGGGCACACAGTGGGGCATGGCCAGAAGGGACGGCACGAGATGGCACGGTTGGGGGGCACGGCCAGAAGGGATGGCACGAGGTGGCACGGTTGGGGGGCACGGCCAGAAGGGATAGCATGAGGTGGCACGGTTGGGGGGCATGGCCAGAAGGGACAGCACAGGGGGCACAACTAGGGCAGCCCCCGGTGACACCCCCCGTCCCGGTGCCAGGGTACCGCTGCTTCAAGGCCATCATGTTCCTGTCGGGGCTGCTCTTCGGCTCCATCGTCATCTTCCTCCTGTGCTACAAGGAGCGGGTGTTGGAGACGCAGCTGAGCCTGGAGGCCAGCGCGGGCATCGCCCTGGGCATCGGGCTGCTCTGCGGGCTGGTCACCATGCTGCTGCGCAGCGTCGGGCTCTTCACCACCGGGCTACTGCTGGGGCTGCTGCTGGCCACGGCCGCGCTGGTGGCGGCGGCACCGGTGCTGCCGCCGCCGAGCCCGTGGGTGCCGGCGGGCAGTTTGCTGGGGCTGGCGCTGCTCTGCGCCCTCCTGGCTCTGCAATGGCCGAAGGCTCTGACCATCCTCTCCACCGCCGTCTTCGGCGCCGCCGTCGTCGTCGTTTGCGCCGATTATTTCGTGGAGGCGCTGGCGCTGGTGCTCTACGTCTACGACCGGTTGCGGCTGGCACCAGTGGGGCCGCTGTGCTGGCACGGCTGGGTGGTACTGGGCGCCTGGCCGGCGCTCAGCCTCCTCGCCGTCCTGCTCCAGTGGAAGCTGACGGCTGACGGCTTCTCCCACACCGATGGTGAGGCGGGGGGCACTGGGGGAACCCCCTTCCTGGCCAGTTCGGGGGGTGCCGGGTGGTGGGGGCAGCGGGGAGGGGGTCTTGGCGCGTGGGTGAGCATGAAGGGGGTGGGATGGGGGGGCCAGGATGGGGCCAGGGGTGGGATGGCCAGAGGGATGGTGACTGGGGCGGCAGCGGGGACTGGGATGATGGGAAGGACGGGACTGGTGGCGGGGGGCGGGGGGCAGTGGGAACCGCGGTGGGGATGAGGATGGTGACGGTGCCGGGATGGCAACAGGTTGGGGATGGGGACGGTGGTGATGGGGCCGGCTGTGGGGACAGGGCTGGCGGTGGCCACGGCGATGGCGCCGGACGTGCCGCCGGGGCGGGGGGTGCCAGGCTCAGCCCCCGCTCCCCGCAGTCATCCTCAGCCGGCGGCAGAAGCGGCTGCAGCTGCTGCGCATCCGGCAGAAGGAGGCCAAGCGCCGGCAGAGCCTGGCACCCGCCGAGGGCACCTACCGCCGCAAACCCCCTCCCGTCAAGCGCTACGCGGGCGACGTGCTGGCCCCGGTGAGTCCGTGCCCCGGCCGGGCCGTGCCGGCGGCCGCGGGGCCGCGCTGACCCCCGTGTTCCCCAGAGCTACATCCGGAGCCTGCGGGACCGGCAGCTGGAGAGCGGGACCGCGCCGGGCCCCGCCGCCGCCGCCAACACCGACCGCGGCTCCGCCGCGCCCCTCGCCGCCCCCCCGCCCCGCCGCCGCCCCTGAGCCCCCCGACCCCTCACCAACGTGCCTTGGGGGCCCCCGGGCCCCCCTCCGCCGCTGTGCCTGCCCCTTTAAATAGGCAAATGAGATACTGTATGCCCCGCCCCCCCGGGGTGTGGCCTAGGGGAGGCGGGGCTTCATGGCACGTGGATGTTGGGGGACCCCCCCAGGGCCTGGGGTGTCCCCTGATGGTGGGGCAAGCCCCGTGCCCCCCCTGCTGCTGCCCACCCCATAACCTGCCCCACGGAGGGGGGAGCCTGGGGGGGGGCAGCCCCAGCCCCGTGAAAATAAAGCCCCACTTTTATTTTTTGTAGGACCTACTCAAACCCTGTGCACACACCGGGGGGCTGGCCCGGCTCCCCCCTCTGCTGTGGGGGGTCCCGAAAGCCTTGACCCCACTGCGTGGCAGGGGGTCACCCTACCATGGAACCACCCCCCCCGCCATGTGCTGGGCTTGCACAGCAGCTGCTGCGTTAGGGAACATTGTGGGGGTCCAGCGTGACCCCCCCAGCCCTCATCCCCTGTGGCTGGCGGTGAGGGGGGTGCAAGGGGTGGTGGGGACCCCCCCAGATCCCACCTTGGAGGAAGTGGGTCCTGCTGGTGGAGGGGGCTGGGGGCTGGGGAGGGCAATGCCAGGGGGGCCCCTGTGCCCGATGCCACAGGGGGGTGCCGGGCCATGAGGGTGGGGGTCAGAGGGTGCCCACCCCCAGCACGTGGTCCATCTTGGGGCATCCCCTCTGCCCAGGCCAGGTGCGCCCAACCCTCCCCCAGCAGCTCCACGGGTGCCAGCACCCACCCAGTCAGTCCCCATGACCCCCCCAGCCCCCTACACCCCCCTCCCCCCAGAGGCTGCGTCCCTGGGGTGAGGGGCCCCCCCTCACCGCCGTGTCCAGGCCCCTGGCTGCCCCGAGGCCCCTGGAAAGCCCTGGGGAGGGAGACACCCCCCACGCCCCCCCATTGGCACCCCTGGGGAGGAAGGGGATGGCTCAGCCCCCCCGCAGGATCACCAGGGAAACGGGGGGGGCACGATAGGAGGTTTGTCCCCCCCATCACTGTGGCACCACTGTGGCTGGATGCGGTGGGGGGGACACGGTGAGAGCCCCCCCATCGCTGCCAGGAGGGGTCCAGGTGGCCCCTGCCCACCTGAGAGCCCCCCCGGGGGGCTCTGCCACCATCATGGCCCCCCCCAGGGAAAACCAGAGGGGAGCTGCCGGCGCCGGGTCGCTCCTGCAATTTTATTATTGCATCATTTTTAAAAAGGGAGGAGGGGGCCGCAGCACAACACGCGGGGCCGCGGCGATCGGATTGGGGGGGGGAGGGGGTGGGCAGGAGGCTATGCCCCCCCCCAACGCAGCCCGGCCCCACCCCAAATAAAATTAAAAAAAAAGGAAAGGAGAGAGGAACGGGAGAGCCGCCGGGCTTGTAACGCCAACCGTTCCGGAAACAACCCGCCCCGCCAGCCCCCGCCCCGGTGCTCCCTCCGGGCAGCCGGTGCCCCCCCTCTGCCCCGCGCCCCCCCACCCCCCCCCTCACGAGTCCAGCTCCAGGTCCCGCAGTTCCTGCTCCAGCGCTTTCCGCCGGCCCAGCTTCTCCAGCTGCTCCTTCGTCGGCTGCTTCACCTCGCCGGCCGCCAGCCGCTGCTGCAGCTCCTCCACCTGCCGCAGCTTCTTCCGCAGGTTCTTCATCTTGCGGCTCTTCTCCGCGGCGGGCGCCTCCGCTTCGGCGCTGCCGCAGGCCGGCTGCGGCACGGGCGCCCCACTGTCCGCCGGCGGCTCGTCGGTGCCACCGCCGCCGCCGCTGCCCCCCGCCAGAGAGGCCTTCTCCAGCGCGGCGATCAGTCCGTCCGCCTCCCGCTCGCCCTTCTCCTGCTGCTGCTTCCGCTTCTCCTTGCGTTTCAAGTTCCTCCTCGCCGCTTTGGACAGTCCCGGCTCGCCGCTCTCCGCTCGGCCGGGCTGCTTGCCAGGCTGCTTGCCCGGCGGTGCCGCGGTGGCCTCCGGGCTCAGCCCCGGCGGCAGCTCGGGTTTGCTTTTGAAAAACTTGACGTATTTGTTCTCGTACCTGCGCAGAACGAGAGCCCGTGATGGCGCCTCTCCCGCCGCCGGTGCTCCGCCGGGCCCCGCCACGGTGCCAAGGGCCCCGGCGCGGCGCTAAAGACGCCGTCGCCAAACCCCGGGAACGCTCGGTGCCCCCAGCAAAACCTCCGATGTGGAGCCGCCCCCGTGTCCGGCTCTGCCCCAGGGGGACCTGCGGGCTCTGCCCCCACCACCCCAGCACACGCCGCCGCTCGGGGTCCTCCTCGTGCCCGCGGGCCGGCCCAGACCCGCATGGCCACACCGGGGGGCACCGGGGCGGGGGTGGATACGTACCGGCAGCACACGGCTTATGGGGTAGGGGTGAGGGGGTGGCAATCGCGCGGGCACCTGGAAAGAGACTGAGACCTCAAGACGTGACCCGGCGCGTGCGGCCCCCGGCGTGGCGGTGCCCGGGGACGGGACGGGACCCTCCGGCAGCGCCGCTCCCCTCTCCCGGCGCGGCGGACCCCAGCCCCGGAGGGGGGAGTCGGGAGACCCCCCCGCCCCAGCCCAGGGGACACCCCCTGCCCCACTTACACGGGCACCTCCTCCTGCGGCACGTAGCCCTCCTTCACCCGCCGCTGCTTCCGCCACGTGCCGTCGGGGCGCTGCGTGGAGGCGATGTACTTCCCTGCGACGGCAACGCCGCGTCGGCCGGGGGCACCCCCAGACCCCGCGGGGCACCCCCAGACCCCACGAGGGAACCGAGACACCCCATTGGAGCCCCGGGGCTCCCCAAGGGGCACCCGTGACACCCCCAGACCCCACGGGGCATCTGGGGCACCCCATGGGAGCCATGGGCACCCTCAGACACCACGGAGGAACCGAGACACCCCATGGGAGCCCCGGGGCACCCCAAGGGGCACCCGTGGCACCCCCAGACCCCACGAGGGAACCGGGACATCCCCATGGGAGCCCCGGGGCACCCCAAGGGGCACCCGGGGCACCTCCAGACCCCACGGGACAACCGTGGCACCCCCAGACCCCATGGGGCACCCCCAGACCCCAAGGGCCTCCCGGGGCACCCCACAGGGCCCCTCCTGCCCCGGCACCGGGGGGCACAGCGGCACCGCAGGCCGCGGGGCGGGGGCACGAGGTGGGTCCGGCCCCGCGGCGCCCGGCGAGGGGGCACGAACGGGGCCCCGAGCGCCCGGGGGGGGGCCCGGGGGGGCGGCGCTCGGCCCTACGGGGAGCGGGGCGGCCCCGCGAGCATCGGAGGGCGCCGGTTCCCCGCGGGCCGGGGGGGCCGCAGCCCCGCGGGGGCCGCACTCACCGGTCTCGTCAGTCACATAGGGAGTCGCCATCTTGCGAGCGCGACACACTTCCGGCCTCCCGGCCCCGCCCCGGAAGTGGCGGGGGCGGGGGCGGCAGGGCGTGGCCGCGGAAGAGAGACGCGGAGCGGGCGGCCATTTTGTTTTTAAAGAGACAGCGCCCCGTGGGGGGGATTCCCGGCGTGCACCGGGGGAGCGCCCCCTCCCGCACCCACGCCCCCCCCCCCGCCCCGAGGTGCGAGGTTGCCATGGCGACCCCAGGCCGGATCTGCCGGGTTGGGGAGCCCCTCCCCGCCCCCCCCCCCCCCCCCCCCCCGCCGCATCAGCCATGGCAACCGCGGTGTCCCGCACCCCCCCCCCCCCCGGGGCCCTGGGGGGGGTCAGGGGCTGCGTCCCGCCTCGGCGGGGGGAGCAGCGGGGGTGTCCCCCCCACGAGGGTCACCAGGAGCGGCGGCGGGGCGGGAACCGAGGGCTGGGGGGCGCAGCCCCCCCCCAGCGCGGCCGGGGCCGCTCGAGCATCGCGTCCCCGACGTCCGTGTCCGTGTGTCCCCCCCCGACACGTGCGGGTCCCCCCCGGGACCCCCGCCCGCTCTCACAACCGCCCGTCGGGGGACACGGAGGGGGCCGGGGTCTCCCCCAGACCCCCCCCCCCCCCGGGGCCGCAGCTGCCCCCGCGGGGGCCCCGGTCCCCCCCCGCCCCGGGGCGGATGTGGCCCCGGGCGCCGCCGCTTCGTTACCGACCGGGGCGGCAGCCGCCTCCCGCCCCCGGGGGGATTTCCGCGCGGGGGGGGACCCCGCACCCCGTCCCGCTCCGCCGCAACCCCCCCCCAACTCCCCCCCCACCCTGGGGGGCTGCGACGGTCCCTGCGCCCCCCCTCCCCCGCTCCCGCTGGGGGGGTCCCCCGGGACGGACCGTGCCCCGGGCACCCCCCCGCCCTGCGGGGGGCTCACGGAGGAAGCGGCGGGGGGGGCACGGTTCCTGGGGGGGGGGTGGGCACCGAGACCCCCGCGCAGGCAGCGCTACCGGCAGCGCGCCCGCGTGCCGCCCCGCCGCCGCCGCCGTCGGGGGGCTCCCCCCGGCCCCCCCCCCCCCGCCTCCGCGGCGGCACGTGCGGCCGGTGCCGCCCCCGCCCCGCCGGGCCGTGATGTCACGGGGCCGGGCCGGGACCGGCCGCCGCGGGACCCGCCAGGTACGTGTCGGGCGGCGGCACCGGGATGCACCGGGGAGGGGGATTTTGGGGTGTGTGGGGGGGTCCGGGTTGGGGCGCGAGGCCGTACCGGGCTGTACCGGGGCGGGGGGGGGAGGAGGAGGAGGAGGAGGAGGAAGCACCGGGGATGCCCAAGCGCAGCGACGGGGCGTCCGGTGCCGCTGCCGCGGGGTCCCCGTTAACCGGGGGGGGTGCGGGTGGGGGGGTGTGATCTCCCTTTCCCCGCTCCGGGGGGAGCATAAGGGTGGAGGGGGGGGGTCCCGCTCGCCCTCCCGGTCCCGGTTCCGCCCGCCCCCCCCCCCATCCGCGGGCGTGGAGCTGGGCGGGACCCGGCGTGACTCAGCCCCGTGGGTGCCCCACGGGGGGGGGGCGGGGGGGAGCGCTCCGTGTCCCCCCCCCCGAGCAGCCGCCTTGTCTCACCGACCACCAGGACCCCTCCCCAATGTCTGGGGGGGCATCACCCCTCACTCAATCCTTTTTTTTTTTGGGGGGGGGGGGAGCCATGCCACGGTGGCACCCATGGGTGCTGCTCGCCATCTGGGGTTCAAAGCTCAACACACCCCCCTTCCGTGGGGGGGGGGGGGGCGGGAAAGGGGGTGCGTTGGGGGCGTACGCCCCCAACGCACCCCCTTTCCCGCCCCCCCCCCCAGAGCCATGGAGGAGACCCCGGACTGGGCCACCTTGAGCCCCCAGGAGTTTGCCCAGCTGCAGAAGTACCTGGAGTGTGAGTTTTTTTCTTGGGGGGGGGTCTCTACACGCGTGTTCGTGCGTGCCGGCGGCTCTGCACGCGTGTGCGGGCGTGGGAGGTGGCCTCACGCACCTGCGTGAGTGGGGGGGGGGGTTCACGTGTCTGTGTGCACGTTTGGGGGTGGTTTGCACGCGTGTGCATGCGTGAGGACAGCATCACGTGTCCGTGTGCATGTGTAGGGGGGGCTCTGCACGCATGTGCATGCGTGGGGACAGCATCACGTGTCCGTGTGCATGTGTAGGGGGGGCTTTGCACACGTGTTCATGTGTGGAGACAGCATCACATGTCCATGTGCATGTGTAGGGGCTCTGCACGCGTGTGCATGCGTGGGGACAGCATCACGTGTCCGTGTGCGTGTGTAGGGGCTCTGCACGCGTGTGCGTGCACGAGGGCAGCGTCACACACCTGTGTGCACGCGTGGAGGTGGCTTCACATGTCTGTGTGCACCTTTGGGGGTGGTTTGCACGCGTGTGCACGGATGGGGACAGCCTGACGTGTCCATGTGCACGCACAAGGGTGGCTCTGCACGCGTGTGCGTGCACGAGGGCAGCTTCACACACGTGTGCGCGCATCGGGGTGGCTTCACGTGTCCGTGTCCACGCGTGGCGGTGGCTTGGCGTGCACAGGGATGTCCTCACACACGTGTGCGTGCACCGGGACAGCTTTACGTGCACGCGTGTGCCCGACACGGCAGCCTCACCTGCGTGCCGGCGCAAGCGTGCCCGCGTGTTGGCGGGGCGGGTGGGGGGCACACGCGTGTGCACACGCCGAGCGGCCCCGTCTCTGCCCGCAGACAGCAGCCGGAAGGTGCAGGACGTGCTGCAGGATTTCTACGGCGGGGGGGCCCTGTCGCGGCACCGGCAGGGAGAGGTGGGACCCCGGGACGGTCCCGCTGGGGGGAAAGGCGGGGGGGGGGGGGCTGCACCCCGCCCCCCCATCCCGACTCTCCCCCCCCCCCAAAGTGCGTCGACTTCGAGGGGTTCACGCTGTTCCTGCGGAGTTACCTGGAGGCGGACGACGTCCCGGAGCCGCTTTGCCGCCATCTCTTCGCCTCCTTCCAGAGCGGGGCCGTGGCCCCCCCGGGCAGCCGGGCAGGTGAGGGGGGGGCCCCGGGGGGGCTGCCCGGGGTGTCTGGGTACCCCCGGGGGGTCTCATGGGGGTCTCTCCCCGCAGGCAGCGACCTCGTCTGCCTTAACGACGTGTCCTGCTACTTCTCGCTGCTGGAGGGGGGGCGCCCCGAGGACAAGCTGGAGTGTGAGTGGGGGGGTCGGGGGGGGGGGGCCGTGGGGGGGGCTCGGGGGTCCCCGGGAGCTGCTGGGGTGACCTCAGCCCACCGTGTTCCCCCCCCGCAGTCACCTTCAAGCTGTACGACACGGATGGGAACGGGCTCCTGGACAGCTCGGTGAGTGCTGGGGACGGGGGGGCTGCGGGCGGACCCCCCCCCCACCTCGGGTCCCCCCCCCCACCGCGCTGACACCCTCCCCGCAGGAGGTGGAGCGGATCATCACCCAGATGATGCGGGTGGCCCAGTACCTGGACTGGGACGTCACCGAGCTGGAACCGGTGAGTGGGGCTGGGATGGTGGGACAGTGGGGGGCTGCCCCCCCCCAGCCCCACACTTCCCCCCTGACCCCCCCACCCTGACCCCCCACCCTGACCCACCCCCTGACCCCCCCGGCCCCCCAGATCCTGCAGGAGATGATGCGGGAGATCGACTACGACGGCAGCGGGACGGTGTCGCTGGGCGAGTGGCTGCGGGGGGGGGTCACCAACATCCCGCTGCTGGTGCTGCTGGGGCTGGAGGGGGTGAGTGCCGGGGTGGCGCCGCGCCGGGACCCCCCCAGCCGCGCCGGGACCCCCCCGCCACGACCACGTCGTGTCCCCCCCAGCACATGAAGGACGATGGGCAGCACATGTGGCGCCTGAAGCACTTCAGCCGCCCCGTGTACTGCAACGTGTGCGCCGCGCTGCTGGTGGGGCTGCGCAAGCAGGGGCTGAGCTGCACTGGTGAGCGGTGGGTGGGGTGGGGTGGGGTGGGATGGGTGGGATGAAGACGAATGGGATGGAGATGGGATGGGACAGGACTGGATGGGACAGGATGGGATGGGACTGGACGGGATGGGATGGGGATGGGATGGGATGGGATGGGATGGGATGGGATGGGATGGGATGGGATGGGATGGGATGGGATGGGACAGGACGGGACTGGATGGGACAGGATGGGGATGGGATGGGATGGGATGGGACTGGACAGGATGGGATGGGGATGGGATGGGATGGGACGGGACGGGATGGGATGGGACAGGACGGGACTGGATGGGACGGGATGGGGATGGGATGGGATGGGACGGGACGGGACGGAACGGGATGGGATGGGATGGGATGGGATGGGACGGGACGGGACGGAACGGGAGGGAATGGGATGGGATGGGATGGGATGGGATGGGATGGGATGGGATGGGACAGGACGGGACTGGATGGGATGGGATGGGATGGGATGGGGATGGGATGGGATGGGATGGGACGGGATGGGACGGGACGGAACGGGAGGGAATGGGATGGGACGGGACGGGACGGGATGGGATGGGACAGGATGGGATGGAATGGGACGGGATGGGGACAGGATGGGATGGGACGGGACAGGATGGGGATGGGATGGGGATGGAGACAAGGATGAGGATGTAGTAGGGGCAGTGATGGGATGGGAATGGGACAGGGATGCACTGGGGATGGGGACAGGATGGGATGGGGTTGGGATGGGGACGTGGTGGGCACAGGGATGATAACCAGAGCAGGATGGGGTTGTGGGCGGGATGGGGATGGGATGGGGACAGGGATCAGGATGAGGACGCAGCCCCCGCCCCATCTCCCCCCCCCAGTCTGCAAGTTCACGGTCCACGAGCGCTGCGCCCGCCGGGCCCCCCCCAGCTGCATCAGCACCTACGCCAAGTCCCGCAAGGAGGCCGGCGTGAGTGGCCCCCGCCGCCAGCCGTCCGTCCGCCTGTCTGTCCGTCCGCCTGTCCGTCTGTCTGTCCATCCATCTGCCTGTCCATCCACCCAGCCGTCCATCTCTCCATCCGCCCGCCTGTCCGTCTGTCCACCCGTCCATCCTGCTGTCCACTTGGTTGCTCCACCCGCCCCCCCCATCCGTCTCCCTGCGTCTCGTCCGTCTGTCCGTCTGCTCCTCTGCCGAGTTGTGTGTCTGCCTGTGCGTTTGTCCGTCTGTCCACCCACCCCGCACAGCAGGGGGACACCCAGTGTCCGAGGCCCCCCGTGCCCCTGCCGTGGGGTGGCATGATGTGCCGTGACATGCCATGATGTGCCGTGACATGCCATGCCATGCCATGCCATGCCATGATGTGCCATGACGTGCCGTGACATGATGTGATGTGCCATGCCATGCCATGCCATGCCATGCCATGATGTGCCATGACGTGCCGTGACATGATGTGATGTGCCATGCCGTGCCATGATGTGCCATGACATGCCATGCCATGCCATGACGTGCCGTGACATGATGTGACGTGCCATGATGTGGCATGACATGACGTGCCATGACGTGGCATGACATGACGTGATGTGGCATGATGTGCTGTGACATAACATGACATGCCATGCCGTGCCATGCCGTGCTGTGACGTGCCATGGGGGGGCCGCGCAGGTCCAGGCCCACGTGTGGGTGAAGGGCGGCTGCGAGGGCGGCAGATGTGCCATGTGCCAGAAGAAGATCAAGAGCTTCCAGTGCCTGACGGGGCTGCACTGCGTCTGGTGCCACCTGAGGGTGGGTGCATCGCGGGGCGGGGGGGGCACACAGACCCCCCCACACCCCCCCTGCCCTCCCTCACCCCCTCTGCCCCCCAGATCCACGAGGAGTGCCTCCCCCTCGTGCCCCCCGCCTGCGACTGCGGGGTCCTGCGGGACCACGTCCTGCCCCCCGCCGCCATCTACCCCGTCCTACTGGTGAGTGGGGCCCTGGGGGGGTGGGTGAGGGCCCCCCCTCCCCACCAGGACCCCCGTAACCGGCAGGTGCTGGCAGGAGCGGCAGGACAGCCAGCGGGATGGCGGCGGGACGCCGGCGGAGGAGACGCCGCAGGTCTTTGCCACCCCCGAGGGGCAGGCGCTGCGGGTGAGCCGCGACCCCCCCCGTGTGTGTGTGCCCCCCCGTGTGCCCCCCCCAGCCCTCACCCCCCCACCCCGTAGGTCAGCCCTGTGCCCAACACCCACCCGCTCCTCGTCTTCGTCAACCCCAAGAGCGGAGGGAAGCAGGGGGAGAGGTAAGGGGGGGTCTGGGGGGGCCGGGGGGGCTCGTTCCGGTGGCCCCGGGGGGAGGGGGGCGGCCTGGCCCCTCCCAGCCCCCCCCCAGCCCCCCCTCTCCCCCCAGGGTGCTGCGGAAGTTCCAGTATCTGCTGAACCCCCGACAGGTTTATAACCTGCAGAAGGGAGGACCCACCCCCGGGTGAGCGGGGTGGGGGGCAGCGGGGTGCCATGGGGGGGATGGGGGGGCCCGATCCTGCCCTGACACTCCCCCCCCCCACCCCACTCCCCCCATCCTCTCCCTCCCAGGCTCAATTTCTTCCGGGACGTGCCGGATTTTCGGATCCTGGTGTGCGGCGGTGACGGCACCGTGGGCTGGATCCTGGATGCCATCGGTGGGTGCTGACCCCCCCCTAGACCCCCCCCAACCTTGACCTAACCCCCCCTTGATCTAACCCCCCCCCCAATTTCCTCTCCTTGCAGACAAAGCCAACCTGCCCCACCGGCCCCCCGTGGCCGTGCTGCCCCTTGGCACCGGCAACGACCTGGCCCGCTGCCTGCACTGGGGAGGGGGTGAGTGGGGCAGCACTTTGGGGGGGGGGCACAGGCACCCCATGCCCCCCCCACACACCCCATCCCACCCTCCCCTGCCGGCAGGATACGCGGGGGAGGACCTGGTGAAGATCCTGCGGGAGCTGGAGGGCGGCCGCCTGGTGCACATGGACCGCTGGCGGCTGGAGGTGCTGCCCACCGAGCCGGGCGCCACGGGCGACCCGGTGCCCTACGACATCCTCAACAACTACTTCTCCATCGGGGTGGTGCGTGGGGTGAGAGGGTGGCTGGGGGGGGGCACTTTACACCCCCCCACCCCAGCACCTCACCCCTGCCCCCCCCTCCCCAGGACGCCTCCATCGCCCACCGCTTCCACGTCATGCGGGAGAAATACCCGGAGAAGTTCAACAGCAGGTGGGGGGGGAGGGAAGGGCCGTCCCCATGGTGTCCCCCACCTCGTCCCCCCCCCACTTTGCCCCCCCCAATTCCCCCCCCAGGATGAAGAACAAACTCTGGTACCTGGAATTCGCCACCTCCGAGAGCATCTTCGCCACCTGCAAGAGGCTCAAGGAGTGTGTGAGCGTGGAGGTGAGGGGGGGTCCCGCCGCACTGGGAGGGGGGGTTGCATGTCGGGGCAGGTGGTCGCCCCCCCCTGACATGCATCCCCCCCCCTCCCAGTGCGGCGGGACCCCCCTGGAGCTGAGCGGGGCCCTGGCAGGACTGGCGGTGCTGAACATCCCCAGTATTTACGGGGGGTCCAACCTCTGGGGCGAGACCCGGCGGGCGCTGGGGGAGGCCGGAGGGGGGGTGGTGGGCACCGTGCCCCCCCCCCGCCACCGTCACCGACGCCGAGACCCTCAAGATGTGCGTGCAGGGTGCGTGTGGCGGCACCGGGACCCCTCTCCCCTCTTTTCCTCAATCCCCCTTCCCTCAGCACTGCCCGGACCCCCCCATCTCTGTGCCCCCCATCCCACCTCTGTGCCCCCCATCCCATCTCTGTGCCCCCCATCCCACCTCTGTGCCCCCCACCCCATCTCTGTGCCCCCATCCCATCTCTGTGCCCCCTCCCCACCTCTGTGCCCCCTCCCCACCTCTGTGCCCCCTCCCCACCTCTGTGACCCCTCCCTATCTCTGTGCCCCCCTATCTCTGTGCCCCCCCCATCTCTGTGCCCCTCTATTTCTCTGCCCCCATCTCTGTGCCCTCTCCCCATCTGTGCCCCCCCATCTCTGCACTCCCCCCCCCCATCTCTGTGCCCCCCCAGACCTGAGCGACCGGCGGCTGGAGGTGGTGGGGCTGGAGGGGGTCCTGGAGATGGGGCAGATCTACACGGGGCTGAAGAGCGCGGGGACGCGGCTGGCGACCTGCTCCGAGATCACCCTGCGGTGAGGGGGGGGCCGGGGGGGCGGGGGGGGGATGGGGGGGCCGGGGCAGCCCCTGAGCTGCAGGGGGGGTCACGCTTTCGCAGGACGCTGAAGCCGCTGCCCATGCAGATCGACGGGGAGCCCTGGATGCAGCCCCCCTGCACGGTACGGGGACCCCCACCCCCCCCGGCCTCACCGAGCACCTCGGGGACCCCCCCCGGGGTGTGGGGCCCCCCCCGGCCCCCCCAGCCCCGACCTCTGTCTTGCAGATCAGGATCACCCACAAGAACCAGGCGCCGATGCTCATGGCTGCACCCCCCCGCTCCTCTGGCTTCTTCGGCCTCAAGAAGGGCCCCCCCGAGGCCTGAGGGGTCCGGGGGGGGGGCAAAGCCCCCCCGAGCTGCACCCAGGCAGGGCCGCGGACCAACAGCCCCCTGTATCCTCGGCAGGGGCGGGTGGCAGCTGTGCCCCCCCACCCCGCACCCAGGGGTGCTCAGAGCCCGCGGGTGCCATGCCAGGGTTGGGGGGGCTGCCCGAGGCTCCTTTCTGTGCCCCCTGCCCTGCCAGGCCCCCCCCCCCTATTTATTTTCCCCCCGCCCCCCCCAATTTCAAGTGCCTCTTGCAGTAATAAAGCTGATGGTGAGATGGGCGCTGGCTGTGCCAACTGTGGGGCAGTGGGCTCAGCCCCCCCACAGGACCCCCTGACCCCCCTCCGACCCCCCCCCCCGACCCCCCCAGACACACAACCAGACAGAGGCACCGGCTGAGCTGAGCCTTTAATGTCGGTGGTGGCGAGGACGGGGCCACGCGTGCCCCGTGCCCCGTGCCCCCCCTTTGCCCATGTCCCCCCCTGGCTCCCGAGGGCTGGGGGGGGTCGGGGGGGGCCCTAGATGGTGTTGGCACGGAGCAGGGGGCTGCTCTCGCCGCTGGGGGCCCCCCCAAAGGCCTGGCGCAGCAGGAGGCGGAGGGCAGAGCTGGGGGGCAGCCACCCCCGGGGCCGGGGGGCCGGGGGGGCCGTGGGCAGCAGCGGGTTGTACTTCACACGCCTGTGGGGCAGAGACGGGGCGAGACGGTGAGTGCCGGGGCCGGGGGGGCTGCGGCAGCCCCCAGCTTGTGGGGGACCCCCCGTGCCACGGTGCCCCCCCTGCCCTGACCTGCAGGTGTAGGCGGCGGTGCCCAGGGCGGCGGCGATGAGCACCAGCCCCACGAAGAGCGTGGTCCTGCCAGCGGCCGGCGCGGCACCTGCGGGCAGAGACAGCTCAGCACCCCCAGGTCCCACAGGACCCCCCCAGCCCATCTCCCCCCGGCCGCGCTCCCACCTCCGACGGCGACGCGGGTGCTGGCCACCGCCAGGCTGTTGCCGTTGGCCAGGGAGACGTTGAGGCAGAAGAGCCCGGACTGGTTGAAGTCCTGGCGCAGCACGAGCTGGCAGCCGGGCGCCGGTGCCACCGCCGAGCACGTCTGCGTCTGCGCTGTTTGGCACTCGGCGTCCGCCACCACGGTGCACACCTCCTCGGGCAGGCTGCGGGCGGGGGGTCAGAGCGCTGCGGACCCCCCCCCAGCCCCATCCCATCCCCAGGACCACCCCCCCCGCCGCCCCCGGCTGCCCTCACCTCCCCTCGCACGTCACCGTCAGCTCCACGCTGCTCTCGCTGCCCTCTGGCACCACCGGCACCACCTGCACGATGGCCACGCTCTCGATGCCCTCTGCAACGGGACGCGGTGTCGGAGCGGGCTCGGACCCCCCCAGACCCCCCCCGGCCCCCCAGCCCGGCACTCACGGACGATGTCGAGCTGGGTGGAGAAGGTGCCGTAGCGGTACAGGATGCAGCCGGTGGGATCAGCGGCCGGCGCCTGGCGCTTCACCAGCACCAGCGGCTCGGCGCTGCCGGCAGCAGCAGCGGTGGCTCCAGCTGTGGCAGCAGCAAGGGATGCAGCTGTGGCTCCCACGGTTGCTCCCACTGTGGCTCCAGCTGTGGCTTCAACCACAGCTCCAGCTGTGGCTCCAGCTGTGGCATCAGCCACGGCTCCAGCTGTGGCTCCAACCGTGGCTCCAGCTGTGGCTCCAGCTGTGGCTTCAACCACAGCTCCAGCTGTGGCTCCAGCTATGGCTTCAACTACGGCTCCAGCTGTGGCTCCAGCTGTGGCATCAGCCGTGGCTCCAGCCGTTTCCATATCTGCAGGAGAAGCAGGAGGCAGGGAAGGGGCTGGGGAAGGGCGAGGGGGGGCTGTGCTCTCGGGGACCCCCCCAGCCCCTGTTACCGGACGGTTATTACCGTTACCGTCACCCTCTGCCCCGGGCCAAGCACCCACCTGCAGCCACCGTTCCCTCCGCGGCGGTGGGGGCCGAGGTGGGGGGCAGAGAGTCGGCAGCCACCGTGATGGAGACAGCAGCGGGATCGGTACCCGCGGCTCCGCTGGCGGCATCCACCAGGGTGCTGAGTGCCAGGGTGACGGGCTCGGTGACGGCGGGGTCAGTGGGCACCTCCGCCGATCCCCCCGTGGTCTCTGCCGATGAGTCGGAGGCTGCGGGTGCTGCGGGCAGAGCAAGGGTGAAGGGCAGGGGGGACCCCCAGGACCCCCGGGCACCCACAGCGGGGGCGGCTCCGTGCTCCCTTACCGGTGCTGAGCGCCCCAGCGGTGCTCTGCCCAGCCGGCGTCGTGCCGCCGATCTGCGTGGCCGTGGGTCCCGCCGACGGCCCGGTGGTGGGGTCCACGACGGGGGCCACGGAGGTGCCGCAGGGGCTGAGGGGGATGGCAGCCTGCAGCACCAGGCGGGCAGCGAAGGAGCCGGTGTCCATGTAGGTGTGGGTGACGGTGGGGCTGCGGGAGATGAGGGTCCCGCTCTGGTCCCCGAAGTCCCAGGAGTAGGAGATGTCGGCGTCGCGCAGGTAGCTGCTGGGGTCGTGCAGCCGCACGGTGAAGGCCACGGGGCGGTTACGCACGAAGCGCCCGTCGCCCTCCGCCGCGTCCTCCACCTGCGACACGTCCACCGCGAAGGGCACCTGGTCTGGAGGGGCACACGGGGCACCATCAGCTCGGCCGCCCGCACCGGGTTCCCTCATGCCAGCCCACCCCAGCCCCGGCACCCACCGGTGATGCTGAACTGGGTGCTGGTGCGGCCGATGGGGACGAACTTCTGGCGGCCGCGGTAGTGGTAGACGACGACCTCCATGGTGTAGGAGCCCAGCGGCACCCCCGCGGTGCCCACCGTCAGCTGCGACTTCGGGCCGTCCACCACCTGCCAGTAGCGCCCTGCGGGACCGGGTGGGGGTCAGATGCTGCTCGGGGACCCCTCCAGGCCCCGGCGGGGGTCGGTGCCAGCCTCACCCCACGTCCACCAGACATAGACGAATTTTCCACGTTTGTCGCCGGCGCTGGCGGGGAACGGCTGCCCGTCGGGGAAGACGCCATCCGCGCCCTCGGCCGGCTGCTCCGGGAAGACGGATTCACCCTGGGCGACGCGGGTGCCTGCGGGGAGCAGAGGGTGAGGGGGGCGCAGGGTGGGGGTCCGGGTGCCGGGGCGGGGGGTTTTCGGGCGGGCGCTGACCGTTGACGGTGCAGTTCTGGTTCCAGACGACGCGGCCGTCGGGCAGCACCGCCTGGGTGTGGGGGAAGCGGACGGCGATGGAGAAGGTGGCGTCGGCGCCCGCCATGGTGGGAGCGTCGTTGCTGATGTCGAAGGTGACGTCGCCACCTGCCAGGCACAAGGACGGCGGCTCAGCCACGGCACCGAGGGCCGGCGCGATGCCCGGCGCCCGTCCTGGCGCTCACCTCGCCAGCAGTCCCGCTGCCGCGCCGTCCCCTCCTGCCACGGCCGGTACAGCCCCGTGTCCCAGCTCCGGAAAGGTGCTGGCCGCCCGCTCCACCACTGGCTCCGGCCACGGCTCCGGCCACCGGCTCCTGCGGGAGAAGGGCGACACGGTGCACGGGTGGCACCCGGAGCACCCGCGTGGGGCGGCCGCCCACCGCCTTGACCCGCCAGCGAGGTCCCTGGTGATGCGATGCCACCCCCATGGGGCATCTCCAGCCGGATCCCCCACCCTGCACCGTGGGGACCCTCGGGGACCCCGGGGGCCACGTGACGGGCTCGGGCCAGGCTGTGCGCGGGGCAAAGCCCATCACATGGCGTCGGGCGCTGCCCAAAGCCTTTTCATGTGACTCTCAGCTGAGCCGGCGCTGGCGGCCCCGGGCGGGATGGGGTGAGCGCCCCCCACTCGCAGGGGGCTCTCGGGTCCCCCCTCATGCCCCCCCCACTCACACGGAGCTGCCGGGTCCCCTCCACATCCCCCCACTCACAAGGGGCTACCAGGTCACCCCACTCGTGGGGGTCCCATCCATGTCCCCCCACTCCCAAACAGATGAGGGGGTGTCCCTCCCCCCTCACAGCACCCACACAGAGGGATGGGGACCCCCGTATCCCACAGAGAGTGATGGGGACCCCACAATGAGCCCCCCCACCCCCTGGGGTCTCCAAGCAGCCCCCACCCAGGGGATTCGGGGTTCTAGGGGGGGGGTCTGCTCCCTGAAAGGACCCCGTAATTCCTGGGGGGGTGAGGATCATCCCAGCTGGTGAGGGGGCTCGCGGGATCCGGGGGGCAGCTCTGCTGCCCCCCGGATCCCGCGAGCCCCCTCACCGGCCAAGACCATCCCCCATCAACCACATCCCCCCCCCCCAAAAAAAAACAAACCCCCACTTACGCCGTTGAGCCGTAGCCAAGACCAGGAGGGTCCCCAAGACCGCGATCACCCCGTGCACCCGCATGGTCCCACCGTGCTCGTCTCCCCGCCTGCGCGTTCGGGCACCCACCGGGGCAGAGAGGCGAAGGGGACGGGGACGGGGGGATATAAAGGGGGTTCTCGTTTGCATAGTCCCACCCCAAAAGGGGGACCCAGCCCCCCTCCCCCCCCCCTTCCACCCCCCCACTTTTGAGTTGCGTCGGGACACGTGTGTTCACGTGTGCGCGGCGCCTGGTTGGGTCCGGTCACACGCTCCGGTGCTGCCCACGCGTGGGTGGGAGACGCGTGGGGTGCTTGGGGGATGCAGAGACCCCTCCCCAGGTCGGGGAGGGGAATGGGGGGGTGCTGTCCCCCCCCAGGTCTCAGCACCGGCCCGGTGGGCTCAGGGACATGGATTTGGTCCCGTTTTTAGGAAGTGGGATGGGGACGCAGCACCCACCGAGCCTGGGTCACCCTGTTGTGCAGGGTGGGGGGCACACGCGGGGGGACCCCGATCCCACATATGGGGGCCCCGATCCCGCACGTGGGGACCCCTGTCCTGCACACGGGGACCCCAATCCCGCATCTGAGGGGCCCGATCCCGCACATGGGGACCCCGATCCTGCACCCGGGGACCCCGATCCTGCATACGAGCGACCCGATCCCGCACACGGGGACCCCAATCCCGCACCCGGGGACTCCGATCACACACGGGGACCCCGACCCCGCACACGCGGGGGGTCCCCCACCCTTTTCCTCCCGTGGGGGTGTTTCCAGCTCCCACCCGGGAGGGTCCCCCCGTGCCTGGGGCCGTGTGCGTGGGGCTGCTTGTGCGGGACCGTGCCCGTGGGACCGCGTGTGCGGGACGGCGCCGGGACCCCCAGAAAGCCCCGTGTGCCCCCTCCGGTGTCCGGCCCCGCCCCCAGAGCGGGCACCGGCGCCGAGGGCGCTGGGACACCCCCCCCCGCAAGGGGACCCCGGCCTGGGCGGTACCCAGGGGGTCCCAGCCGGAGCCTGCGCGGCCCCGGGACCCCCCCCCCCGCCCCGCAGCCCAGGGACCGGGGACGGCAGCGACCCCCCCCCCCCCCCCCCGGGGAGCGCCCCGCGCGCGCCCCTTCCGCCCGCTCCTGTCGCTTTAAGGGATCTCCCGCGCCGCCCGCCGCGTCACGGCGAGCCCGGCCAATGGGGCGGCGCGGGGGGCGTGGCCAGCGGAAGGCGGGAAGCGGCGCGGGCGGGGCCGCCGTAACATTGTTGCGCGCGGGGGGAAGCGGCGGCCGCGATCGTTCCACCCGCCGCGCGCGCGCCCGGGACCCCCCCCCAGGGACGCCCGGGGCCCTCCCCCCCCCCCGGGACACCCCCCTCCCCCCGGAACATCCCCTCCCCCCCCCCCCGGGGCCGCCCCCGGACACCCCCCCCGCCCCGCCCGGGGTCTCCCCCCCCCCCGCCACCTCCCCGGTCTCCCCCCCACCCCGGGCCGCTGTCCGGGCCCCCCCGGCCCCCCCCATGGAGAACTTCCAGAAGGTGGAGAAGATCGGGGAGGGCACCTATGGCGTCGTGTACAAAGCCCGGAACAAGGTGACGGGGAGGTGGTGGCGCTCAAGAAGATCCGGCTGGACACGTGAGTGGGGGGGCCAGGGGGGGGGCCGGGGTCCCCGGGGGGGCCCAGCGGGGGGGGGGCCCGGGGCTCAGCCGCCTCCCCCGCAGGGAGACCGAGGGCGTCCCCAGCACGGCCATCCGCGAGATCTCGCTGCTCAAGGAGCTCAACCACCCCAACATCGTCAAGTGAGTGGGGGGGCACGGGGGGGTACGGGGGGGGCACGGGGACAGGGGGGGTCTGCGGAGCCCCGCAGCTCTGCCGCAGCCCCAGCTCTGTGCCCGTGGTGCCTGGGCGGGGGGCAGGGGCTGCAGGCACCCCACAACCATGGGGACCCCAGCGGCCATGGGGACCCCACAATCATGGGGAACCCCCGCAGCCATAGGGACCCCTGTGGCCATGCCAAGGCCATGGGGTGCTGTGGCCGTGGAGGGTCCCAAGGCCATGGGGAGCAACGGCCATTGGGCCCCCCCTGTGGCCATTGAGACCCCCTGAAGCCCTTGGGACCCCCTGGCCATGCTGGAACCCCTGTGGCCACGGGGACCCCCCGTGGTCATGCCAAGGCCATGGGGTGCTGTGGCCATGGGAGTCCCAAGGCCATTGGGACCCCTCCGAGGCCATTGGGACCCCGCGGCAGTGGGGCGCCGTGGCCATGCCAAGGCCGTGGGACCCCGCGGCCGTGGGTTGCCCCGTGGCACGGGCCCAGGTGCTGCGGCTCCCGCAGGCTGCTGGACGTGATCCACACGGAGAACAAGCTCTACCTGGTGTTCGAGTTCCTGCACCAGGACCTGAAGAAGTTCATGGACGCGTCCTCCATCAGCGGCATCGCCCTGCCCCTCATCAAGGTGCGGGGGGCAGCGCCACGGCGGGAGGTCCCGGTGCTGGCAGGGGGGAACCTGGTGTTGGCAGGGGGTCCCGGTGCTGGCGTGGGGGGTCCTGGCCCTGCTGAGCCCCCCGCCCACCCCCCCGCAGAGCTACCTGTTCCAGCTGCTGCAGGGCCTGGCGTTCTGCCACGCGCACCGCGTGCTGCACCGCGACCTCAAGCCCCAGAACCTGCTCATCAACGCCGACGGCGCCATCAAACTGGCCGACTTCGGCCTGGCCCGCGCCTTCGGCGTGCCCGTGCGCACCTACACCCACGAGGTGGGCACTGGGGGGCACGGCAGTGGGGAGGGGGTGGGCTGGGGGCACCCGGTGCCCATCGCAGCCCTGTCCCGTGGCAGGTGGTGACCCTCTGGTACCGAGCACCCGAGATCCTGCTGGGCTGCAAGTACTACTCGACAGCTGTTGACATCTGGAGCTTGGGCTGCATCTTTGCTGAGATGGTGGGTGACTGCGCCGCGACGGGCACGGGGGTGCCCGGACCCCTCCGGGGTGACACTGGGCTCCTCGCACATCGGGGTGTGCCCAGGATCTGCTGGGTGGGCTCTGCCTGTCCCGGTGACGCTGCGGCTGCCCAGGGCACAGCCCTGACCTCACCGGGGTGCGGGGCTGACGCCCACCGCAGCGCCCGGGGAATAAAGGGGCTTTGTGGGCGCAGGGAGGGGGCCGCGCCAGCCGGGCGTCATGTGAGCCCCCCCCGGCCCCGGAGTCCACGTCACGCGGCCGACCGCAGCGCCCGGTGCTCCCCGGCGAAACCGGGGCGCGCTCCCGCCGCGGGGACGGTCACAAGGGGCTGGCGTGAGAGCTCACGGGGTGGGCGCCGGGTGTGATGCCCGCCTGGGGGGGCCCCCATCCGCCAGCCACGGCCCTTTGGCTCAGAAAGGGCAGGACGTCTCGGGGGCACGACCAGTCACCGGGACCCCCCCATCTTGGGGCGCCTGGGGGGTGCCAGGCTGCCCACGGGGGTGCCCCTGGTGCCCCGGCAGACCCCCCGCTCCCCGTGCCCAGATCACCCGTCGCGCCCTGTTCCCCGGAGACTCGGAGATCGACCAGCTCTTCCGCATCTTCCGCACGCTGGGCACGCCGGACGAGGCGGCGTGGCCCGGCGTCACCGCCATGCCCGACTACAAGCCCAGTTTCCCCAAGTGGGCCCGGCAGGACTTCGGCAAAGTGGTGCCGCCGCTGGACGAGGAGGGGCGGAAGCTGCTGGCGGTGAGCAAGGGGCGATGGGGGGCGGGTGATGGGGACCCCCCCCCCCTCACTGCCACCCACCCCCTCTCCCCCCCCCCCAGCAAATGCTGCACTACGACCCCAACAAGCGCATCTCGGCCAAGGCGGCGCTGGGACACCCCTTCTTCCGCGACGTCACCAGGGCCGTCCCCCACCTGCGCCTCTGACCCCCCCGCCGGCGCTCACGGGGGTCCCGGGACATGACCGGGGGGGGGGTGGCTGCTGTGCCCCCCTCCCCAGAGGAGCCCCCATCCCTGCGCAGCGAGAGGTGACGTCTGTCGCCAGGGACGCGGTGGCGGGGGGCTGGGGACCCCCCACGCCTGCCCCTGGGACTGCTCTGGGCAGAGCCCCCCTGCAGCCGCTGGGGCCCCCCCGGCACGGAGCCGGTGCCTCCCGGGGAGCGGGTCCCGTCCCGCTCCGCTCCCCGGCGTGGCAAGGGCCCCCCGCCCCGGCCTCGCCTGGACTTTCGGCACTTACAGCCCCTCCCGGGGGTCCCGGAACCGGCACGGGAGGGGGGCGAGCACCTTGGTCCCCCCCAGCCCCCTCCGTGCCACCGGCCCGGCTCCGGCTGGGGGGGTCCGTCCCCCCTGTCTTGCTGCCCTGCGGGAGTCGGGAGGGGGTTTTGCCTCGGGGGTGGGGGGGGGGTGATGGGGGCTCCGTGCAGCACCCCGCCCCCCCCAGTGCCCCCTCCTCTCCCCCCCCCCCAGTTTTCTTTGCGACTTTTGTAATTTCTGCAATTTCGTACCGAACGTTCAACTCTGCTGTGTGGCGCCTGCGGGGGGGGGGGGGGGGGCCGTCCGTCTGTCCGTCCGTGTGTGTTCCCCCCCCTCGAGGGGCCTCGCTCAGCGCCCCCCTCCCCCCCCGGGACGCGCCCCCGGGGCTCCAACATGGCCCCGGTAAGGCCTCGGCCCCGCCCACCGCCGCAAGGCCCCGCCCACCGCCACGCCCTGGGATGACCACGCCCACTGGCGCCCTGGAGCGCCGCTATTGGCTGCGCTAGGCCCCGCCCCCGGGCGAGGCCGCGCTCGGGAGCGGAGTCAGAGGTTGCGGCTCGTCCTGCTGCAGCTGTCAATCACGGGCAGCGCCCCCTGTGATTGGTCGCGAAGTACGGCTCCGCCTCACGTCACTCATCGAGCCGCCGGGCCTCGGGTTGGCCGGGATGGGCCCCTTCTGCCCTGTGATTGGGTGACGCCGCAGCGTCCTGCGTTTCGATTGGCTTCTGCCACTGCGGGGGTCCTCCCCTTTAGGTCACCTTATTTGTTGATGGCGCCCCCCGAGCGATGGCGTTTCCGGTTGGCCTTTCTCCGCGTCACTCGTCTCTAGCCCCCTCCTCCCGCCGCCTATTGGCCGACCGCTCTCACTCCTATTGGCCAGTCCACCGCCCATCCGCCTTTCGGGCGCCGCCGATTGGCTTCCCTGCACGGGGCGGGGCGCTGACGCGTCCCTTCCTCTTCTATTGGCCTACCCGAGAGGAAGAGGCGTGCCCGCCGCCGCGCTGCGAGGCGCCGATTGGCGGAGCCGCCTTTAGTCCCGCCCGCGCCAGGAGGGTTTGGTTGAGCCGCTGTTTGTGCGCTCGGGGGCCGCGACGGGCCGGGCCGAGGTACCGGGGGCGGCGGCGGCGGGGAGGGGGGGCCGGGGGCGGCCCGGGCGGGACTCGGGGCGTCGCGGGGGCTCGGGGGGGGGGCAGCGCCCGGCGGCGGCTCCAGTCTCCTGGGGCGGGGTGGGTGGGGGGGCGGCAGCCGCCGCTGCCCGTTCCGGGCCCGTTCCGCGGGGCGAGCCGGGCCCTGCGCCCGGCGGCGGGCGCTCCCGGCCCCGCCGCGGGGTCCCCGCTGGGCGGAGGGTCCCAGCCGGCGGCTGCTCGGGGCCCCCCCGGTGCCGCCGAGCGGGTGTCCCGCAGCGGGAACCGCCGGTCCGCGGGGTCCCGGTGCCCGAGAGGCGTTTGGGTCCGCGCGAGGCCCCGGCTGCCGGTGCGAGGCCTCGGTGGGGCCGAGCCGTCCCGGCGGGGGCGTGAGGCCGCGGCTGTCGGCACGGGGCCGCCCGTCAGCCGCTGCTCCGCCCGGGTCGTGCCGCTGCCGCCTTCCCCCCGGTTCCTGCAGCGCCGTGGGGCGCCCGGAGCTTCGGCTGCCCGGTTCCGGTGAGACCTGCCCGAGGCACCGGCCAGGCTGGCTCCCGGGCTGCGGCTTCGGCCACCCGAGGAGGGCGGCGCGCAGGTGCCGGTCGGGGCTGCCCGAGCTGGCGCTGCGCCCACTGGCACGGGGCAGGTGGGAGATGGGAGGCAGGGAAGAGCGGATCGACAGACGCCCATCGCCTCTCCGGGCAGCCCCTTGCAGGGCTCCTCTTCCAGCGGGCATCTTCCACGGCGTCGGGCCGGGCAGGACCGGCTGTGGGTGCCAGGCACCCTCCAAGCAGCCCGCGGAGCCCGGATGCCCCAGGAGGATTCCCAGGAGGATGGGGAGCTCTGCCAGGGCGGCCTTGAGCGCGTGTCGGCGTTATCTTGGGCGACGCGTGGGGGCTGGCGCGCAGCCGAGTGGGGCCGGAGCCGCCCACCTGCTCTGCAGCGCGGTGGGTCGGGTGTGGGTGCCACGGCCGTTGGGCTTTCCGTGCCGTACGGGTCGGGGCAGAGCCAGTTCTCCACCATCCTCCACCGGAGCTCGCCGACGCTGGCGCATCGGTAAGGAGCGACGCCCAACGACCGGAGCCGCGGCGTGACTCGGTACGGTTCTCGTTGGCGGGGACCGGCTCAGCTTCGCTCCGTGAGCCGGAGCTCTCTCCATCACCGGCATCCCCAGCCAAGCCCCCGGTAGCTGCTGGGACAGTTGGGACATCAGAAAAGTGTCACTGGCAACAGGAAAGCCGTTGGCCCAGACGGGCTGTTGCAACCCTCCCCGGTGCGGGATGCCCCCTTCTCCCGGCTCAGCCGGGCAGCCCTCGGTGCGCCAAGCCATGGGGCTTGGTTTGGGATCCCGTTTGGGAAGGGAGTTTCGGAGGAGACGGAGTGAGGCGGCCTCGGAGTCCCCGAACCTCGTCGGGAAAAGCTTCTTCCGCCACGGCAGGGGAGGAGCGGCATCACCGCGGCAGGTTCTGGCTCGTGCTGTCGGCGCTGGCCGTGTCGCACCGATCTCACTCACCGGACAGCTAGCGGTAATCGCCGGTGACACGGAATTGCGCCAGAAACAGCCGCAGACTTCGACGGCCGGCCGGACAATCGGCTGTGTGCCTGTTGTGGCGATGGTTTAGTGCCAATGTCCGGTGGTCTTGGGGTCTGCGGGTGCTCCGGTGCCCGGTTTGTCCGAGGGAAGTGGTGTTTCGGCTGGTTTCTTTTCCTCAGTCCCTCTGAGCAGCCCTGGCGCGGGGTGCGGATGGGCAGAGCGTGCCCAGCCAGCGCTGCCCGCTGCCTCTGCAGCGAGCGTGTCCCAGAGCAGCTCCCAGGTGGGAGAAACGGCAAATTCCAGTGCCGGCAGTGCCTGGGGGCCCTGCGGAGCGAGGGGGGCGAGGATGGAGCCATCCGGCCCCAGAGACCACAGCCCGGGTGAGACCGCCGAAACCTCGGGGCTGTTTCTCCGGCAAACCCCGGAGCACTCCCGGCAGCCCATGGCTCCATGCGGAGCTCTCCCGGAGCGGTGCGGAGGAGGCAGCTCCCACCTTGCCGTCTGGAGGAGGAGGAGACCCACGTGATGCCAGGGGTGCACAGACGGCCAGATCCGCGCACCACGGGGCAACTTGAGCCCTGGCAGAGGTGGCTCAGGGTTTGCAGGGCGACTGCCAGTGGAGAGGTGCAGTGTGGAGCCGCTACCAGTCTCCGGGGTCCCGGCTGGGCCCTGTCAGCGCCAGGGCTGGCAGGGAGGGACTGTCCCCTCCCAGGCTGGAGCCCCGTGCCCACCTGGCAGCTCCCTGCTCCCAAACAAGCACAGGATCTATTCTGGGCGCTCCTGTGCGGCTCCGCTGGAGCAGGACGATGGCACCTGGTGTCGGAAATGCCCAGTGAGCGGGCAGTGGTGGTGCCGAGTGCCCATGGGGTGAGCGGCTGCCTGATGTCGCAGGGCTGGGGGCTGCTCCGGTGCCCTCGGCCCGCTGGGAGCCTGTGCCAGTGCTGGAATGGCACCGGGAAGTCAGCAGGGCTGCTCTCGGCGGGGAAGTGGTCCCAGGGGCAGGAGGAAGCCAGGTGGCAGCGCTCGGGGCCGAGGCTGGCACTCCCGACCTGCGGCAGGGGCCGGCTTCGGCAGCACCGGGCTGAGCGGGAGACGGAGAGCGAGAACGGCTTGGAGGGGGCGAGGGGGATCCGCTCCCAGAGCGGGTTCCGGCAGCACTTGCTCAAGGATGTTTGCAGGGAAGGAGCTGGGCTGAGCCGGTCCCTCTGCCTCAGCTCCCCGGCACGGGCACAGGGGTGGCACTGAGTCCGGGTGGCGGCAGCAGCCGGACCTGGTGAGCTTCAGGGGGATCCCTCTGTGTGCTTCGGGGTGTCCGGAGCCGAAGCGCAGCGCCCTGTGCCACATCTGGAGCGGGTCCCGCTCTCTGCCCTGGCCTCGCCACGGGCCGCGTTGCTGCCAGGACGGGGATTTCCGCTCCGAATAGTTAAAATACTTGTCGGATCCTCAGCCTGGCCCCGAGCTCGTGGGAGCGGCTTGGCAGGAGCGACCCCGAGCCTCATCCGTGCCCGGCCTCGTCCCGCAGGAGCTCCCGGCGCCGTTCTGGATCAAACCAAAGAGAACTGGCAGGAGTCTGGCAGCCTGGGCTGCGCCAGGCGATTCCCAGCGGGTCGTGCTGAGCCGAGCCGTGCCCGGGGTGTTGCCAAGGCTGTTGCTGAACCCGTCCCTCTCCAGAGCAGCATCCCCCCGGCCGGTGCTGCCCTGGGAAACCCCGGTGCCAGCGAGCGCCCGCCGATGAGTGCGTGTTCCCAGAGCTTTGCCGATCCCCCCGCACCTGGAGGGGTCCGTGCCGTGCCCGGGCCGGGGTCCGTGCTGTGCCAGTGCTGTGGTTAGCAAGTGTTTCCCGCCGGGCTGGTCCGGTGTTAGCCCTGCGTACGTCTCCGGGCAGATGGGGAAGGGCAACTGGTGACAAACACCGTTCCACTGGTTGGTTCTGGTCTTGGTGATCCGTGCCCCGCCAGCGCGGTAAACCTCTGCCACGGCTCCGTAACCTTGGGACTGGCGCGTTCCGGGGGAGAGTGAGATTAGCTCCTCAAGGGAACCAAATCCTGTTTTCTCCCACGTCCTCTGGGCGTGCGAACCGCGGGAGCCCAAACTCCGGCTGCCCGCTGCCCCCCCAGGCTCCTGTCTCTTCTCCGAGTGCCCCCTCCCAGCACCCACCCCTCGGGCTTGGAGGAGCCGTGGCATTCCTGGTGCTTGATCCCGCTGGTGCCCGGGTTTGAGTGGGCAGCCTGTTCTGCAGGCAGACATGGCGTGTGCCAGCTCTGGGGGGCCGGTGTCGGGCTGGTGCCGGTGCCAGCGGCCGTGCTTCACCCTGGCAGGGGATGCAGACTGCACCCTCAGCCTGAGCGGCTCCGCCGGACCCTCCTGCTCCTGGTGGGTGCGGAAAATGAAGTGAAAACGGGGAAAAAGAAATCCCCACCCTAAAACCAGTCCATGGCTGAGGAACTCCAAGGCAAAACTGGGGAGTTTTTCCCAGCTGCTCCGCTGGTGCAGCCCGGACCCGCTCGCTGCCGCCTGCCCGTGTCCGGCAGCGTGGCGCGTCCCGGCCCAGGAGCAGCTCGCTGGCAGCGGGAGGCTGGGGAGGACTGGGAGGACCGGGAGGACTGCTGACTCACTCCCAGCCGCCGCCGCCAGGATCCCGCCGCCTGCCTCGCCGTAATCGGCTCCTGCCCACCGATCTGCTCCGGGAAATCCCGCCGGAGCAGAGGCTCCGGGAGCGGAGCTGTGGCCTGTGGGCGCCGGGGCAGAGCCCGGGGAAGGGCCCCGTAACGGGGAGCGTGTTCTGGCTGGAGGGAAGAGGCGCTTTGCCCGCCGAAGCGTGGCAGAGCGTGTCGCCGTGGCCGCGGTACGGTCCCGGGGGGACGCAGGGGCTCAGCGTGCCGACGGCTCTCTCCTCCCTCCAGGACAGCCGAGCGGATTGAGGGCCAGCACCCGGCACCCAGCCCCTTCCCGCGCCGCCGCCTCGGTGCCTTCCCGGCTCTCTGGTTCACAGGGCACGCGGCGCCAGCAGCACCGGGGCCATGACCAGCCGAGGAGCCGCCAGGCCAAACGGGCAGTCCCAAGCCAGTAAAATCTGTCAGTTCAAACTGGTGCTGCTGGGCGAGTCGGCGGTGGGGAAATCCAGCCTGGTGCTGCGCTTCGTCAAGGGCCAGTTCCACGAGTACCAGGAGAGCACCATCGGTGGTGAGTCGGTGCCCGGCGCGGGTGCTCCGGTAACGCTCCCGGGCGCCCGCAGCCCCGTCGCTGCGGCTTTGCCTCGTGCCAGTTTTGATTCCCACCAAACACAAGCCCCCGCCAGGCTCCAAGCCCTTCCCCTACGGCCGTGGCACACGGAGCTGGCGCTCCCCGTGCCCCGTCCCGTGGTCTTGCAGCGGAGGGTGGTGCTGCCACGGTGGACGTGGTGGTCCTTTGGCACGGAGCTGTTGCCGATCCCCTGGGAGCGCGCTGCTCGCGCAGAGCAGCTGGTATCTTTTTTCCTCGGCGAGCCCAAGCGGTGGCCCGAGGTGCCAGGGTCCACATCCCTTCTGGGGCTGGACTGGGGGGTGCAGGGAGGGTTCCCCGCTGCCCGCTGGGTGCCCGCCCGCAGCGGGGGCGGCTGACGCGATGCTGACGCCGTCCTTCCTCCCGCCAGCGGCGTTCCTCACACAGTCCGTCTGCCTGGATGACACAACGGTGAAGTTCGAGATCTGGGACACAGCCGGCCAGGAGCGATACCACAGCCTGGCACCCATGTACTACCGGGGGGCACAGGCTGCCATCGTGGTCTATGATATCACCAACCAGGTAGGGTCCCGCTCCGCGGCTGCCTGGTGCCTCGGTTAGACCACCCGGGAGTGGAGGCCAGCACGGCTGGGGGAGGGTGCTGGTGGCTGTGGAAGTGGTGGGGTTGCCTGGGGGCCACCTCGTCCCTCTGAGGTGCCCGCCGTGCGGCGCAGCGGTGGGACCGGCCCCCGAGTTCCCACCTCTGCTCCCAGGAAACGTTTGCGCGGGCGAAGACATGGGTGAAGGAGCTGCAGCGACAAGCCAGCCCCAGCATCGTCATCGCCCTCGCCGGCAACAAGGCGGACCTGGCCAGCAAGCGCATGGTGGAGTATGAAGTAAGTGTCGGCCCGGTGCCAGCTCCCGTCCCTGTCCCCGCCTCGGCGCTGCCGCGGGAGACGCGCAGGACCCTCGGCCGCCGGACCCTCACCCGGCTGCCGGCGCTCTTGCAGGAGGCGCAGGCGTACGCGGACGACAACAGCCTGTTGTTCATGGAGACGTCGGCCAAGACAGCCATGAACGTGAACGACCTCTTCTTGGCCATCGGTGAGGCTCCGCGGGCGGCGTGGGGGGGGTCTGCCCGGGGCACTGCTTCCCCCTCCGGGAGCGTTCAGGGAGGCTGAGCTGGTGTCTTGTCCCCGGCGAGCACGGCTTCCCGCGGCCCGGCAACGGCTGTGCCGCGGCGCTGCTGCCGGGCTCGACACCGAGGCGTCTGGAGCCGGCGCTCGTGCGAGAGTGGCTCGGAGGGGAAAGTGCCCTTCCTCCTGGGGAGGGACCCGGCTGGCTCCGTGGCCCCCACCGCGTCCCTCGGCGAGCCCCCGTGCCGCTCCCGCCGCCGCCATCTCGCCCGTCTTCCCCCTGCAGCCAAGAAGCTGCCAAAGAGCGAGCCGCAGAGCGCGAGCGGCGCGGCCGGCCGGAGCCGCGGCGTGGACCTGCACGAGCAGAGCCAGCAGAACAGGAGCCAGTGCTGTAGCAACTGACGGGCACCCGCCCGCGCCCGCCCGCGCCGCCGGAAGAGCGGAGATCCGACCTCCATCCCCGTCCACCGCACCTCCCCTCCGTACCGGCACACCGAGACACCCGTCTGAACCGAGTCCCCCCGCCCCGAGCTCCCTCTAACTGCACTTTTTAACGCTTCGAAACCACCACCGGACACCCGTTACCGGCACCCGTTACCGGCACCCGGCACCACCCTCCCGCCGGCAGCGGAACCAGCTCAGCCGGGGACTTAACTTCCAAAAAAAAAAAACCCCCCAGGAAACCCAAGGACAAACTCTTCTTCACTTTGTATTATAGGCGCAAAAAGCCACCTCCGGGTCTGGTTTCTCCCCTCTTCTTCCTCCCTCTCCCGCCTCCCGCGCTGCTGCGGCACCTCCGGTACGCCGGGGCGGGAGAGGCCCGAGGCGGCGGTGGCGGCATCCTCCAAGGTGGAGCAGCTGGAAGCGGAGACCTCCGGAAAACACGGGGTTTTTCCGAGGGGTCTGTCATGGATTTCTTCCTCATTTTTCGTTTCTTTTTTCTTTTTTCCACCCTCGTTTCTCCTCTTTGGCTGTCGGGGTGAGGAAAGCTGCAGTGTCCTGAATTTTTTCCGAGGTGGCCTTTTTTGCCGGAGGATGGGAAGCGCCTGGGGACTCTTTATAGGGGGAGGGGGGAGCAGAGCACCCGTGGACCCCACTCGCCGCGGGTGCCACCACCCCACCTTCGCCCGCAGAGCTGCCGCGCGTTGCCGCCACGGCCGCCCCGGTGATCCCGCCGCGGTCGGGGTGCGAGCGGTGCCGGCCCCGCCGCGCTTTCCCCTCGCTCCGCGGTTCGGCGGCGGGCGAGGGGTGTCTCTGGTTTGCACTTTAGTCGTGGAAACGTCCCGTTAAGATGCACCTTGGTTGGTTTGTTTGGTTTTTCCTCCGGTCCGGTTGGGTCCGGGAGGCACCGCGCCGGTTTGGGTTTGATTTGCTTCCCCGAAGGAGCTTTGGTGGCTGGAGAATCCCGCGGCCGCGGTCGGGAGAGTCGGGATGTTACCGGGTGCTGTCGGTTGGGGTGAAAGGGTCCCGCAGAGAGACCCCCCACCCCTTCTCCGGGGCAGGCGGGTGGCCCCCCTGGGCGATGCGCGGGTGCCTGTGGTCGGGGTGCTGCAGTGTGCAGGGACCCCTCCAGTGTGGGGACCCCCTGGTGCACCGCCTGGGCCGTGGGTTCCTGCTCCGCAGCTGGTGCTTGTTGCCTGGCCGGGGCCCCATCCTGTTGCTCTCAGCACCCACTGGGATCATCCCACTCTGCCCGTGGGGTTCAGGGTCAGGCTGGGCTTCCCAGGCCCCTTCCGTGGGGTGGGTGGCTCTGGGGAGCCCCCAGGGCTGTGGGTCAGCGTGGGACCTGCTTGCTCCCAGGCTGTGGGGCGGAGGGACCAGTCTCGTATGAAGCCCCCCACTGCGGGGGCAGAGCCTGCAGGCAGATAAACCCCCTCCCCACCGTGCCAGCCCCCACCACGGGGCAGCCCCACCAGGGATGTTCTGGCTTCCCTCGCGTCTGCGGGCAGGCACGGTGCCAGCCGGAGCTTCGTGCCATGGCGTGGGCAACACTTGTGTCGTCTTTTGGGCTGGGGTCTGGCTGACGGAGCCCCCCCCCAAGTCAGTGACTTGTATTTAACCAGGGAGCAGGACTGAGCACCCCATTCAGGGGCACCCCGACCCTCCTGAGACCCCTGCCCAGGCCATGCCACCACCCCCACCATCTTCTGGCCAAAACCCTGGACCAAATGGGGACAACTGCAGCTTTTCTCGCTCTTTCTTTTTCTTCTGCTTCTCCTCTGATTTTTTTTTTTTTTTTTTTTTTTGCTTTGAGAAAGCTCCTCCATCGCATTTAAATAACAATCATGGTAACAGAACTCAACCGCTGATTGACCGATGTATTTAATGTAAGTAAAACCAAACCAAAACAAACAAAAAAAGGAGAAAAAAAAAAAAAAACAAAAACCAACAAACCACAAAACCTTTGTGTGCTCAGGGAGGGATTTAGGGGTGGAGGGGTTGAGTTGGTGCCCAGCTTCTTTGGCTGTTGGCACCGGGCAGGAGCCGGAGCCGTCGCTCCTGCGACGGCTCCGGCTCCTGCCCGGTGCCAACAGCCGGTGTGAGGCCCCGGTAACGCGGGGGCGGTGGCCCCCGGGGAGAGAAACGAGCCGGAGCCCGGAGAACGGCGTGGCAGAACCAAACGGTGCTGCTGGCCCTTTAAATCCCGCCGCCCTTGCCCCTTTAAGACCCGCTGCCGTTGCCCTTTTAAGGTGGGCCCCACACCCCCCCGCTGAGGATGGGGCGTGGCCAGTGCGCTCCTTCCCCCGCCCCCTCGCCTGAGGCCACGCCCATCGTCCCGCTCTTAAAGAGACAGAGACCGGCGGGACGTTGCGTTGCCGCAGCCGTAACGCAGGTGCGCGGCGGAGCGGACGGGGACCGGGATGGGGTTGGGGGGCGGGGGGGGGGGGGGGGGAAGCACCGGAGCAGCGGGAGGCGGGGAGGAGCGGGGATGCCCCGCGCAGGTCGCCGGTGCCCGCTTCTCCCGGGGCCGGGCGGGCTCTACCGGTAACGGTGCCCGGTAACGGTGCCCGGTGCCCGCCCCAGCCGCTCTCTTCCCGCCCAGGTGCCGCCGCGATGCTGCTGCTCCGAGCCGTCGCCGGGCGCAGGTACGAGCCGCCCCGTCGGGGCTCCCCGCGGCCCCCGGTGCCGCCCCCCCTCGCCGCCGCCGCGCCCCGGGCCGGTCTGAGCTCCGCTCTCCCCGCAGGCTCCCGCCGCTGCCGCTGCCCCGCCGCGGCTGCTCCCGCCTCGCCCCCGGCAGCCCGACGGCGGGGGGACGGCGGGGGGCGGCGGCCCCGGTGCTGGCGGCGCTGGTGGGTCTCGGAGCCGTCCTGGCCTACGGAGAACGGCGGCGGCGGCGGGTGAGCGGAGCGGGGTGGGGCGGTACCGGGGGGGGCGGGTCTGAGTCCCGGGGGGGGCAGCACCGGGATGCCGGGACCTCCGGGGGGGCGGACACACCTGAGTCACCCTCTGGGACGGGAGCACCGGGGGGGCTCAGTCCCAGGGAGGGCAGCACCGGGATGCCGGGATCCTCCGGGGGGGCGGACACACCTGGGTCACCCTCTGGAACGGGAGCACCGGGGGGGCAGCACTGGGATGCCGGGACCTCCGGGACACCCTCCTCTCCACGATCCTCCTCTGGCACGGGGACAGCGGAGGGCGCAGGGGGTGCCACGTCCCCACCGCAGTAGGGTGCCAGTTTTGGGGGGGAAACTCAGGGTCTTGGGGGGTGGAAATAGGTGCACCCACCGGGGTGGGCACCAGGTGCGGCGTTCCCTGCTGACGGGGCCGGGGTCCCCCAGGGTGCCCAGGCGGCCCAGGCCACCCCTGCCCCCCGCTACCCGCTGTACACGCGGGAGGAGGTGGGGCGGCACCGCACCCCCCAGGACCGCGTCTGGGTGACCCACGGCACGGAGGTCTTCGACGTCACCGACTTCGTGGAGCTGCACCCCGGGGGGGCCGCCAAGCTGCTGCTGGCGGCCGGCGGAGCCCTGGAGCCCTTCTGGGCACTCTACGCCGTCCACAACCAGCCCCACGTCCTGGAGCTGCTGCGGGAGTACAAGGTGGGCGAGCTGAGCCCCGAGGAGGCGCCGCCGGCACCCGACGTCGCCCGCGACCCCTTCGCCGGGGACCCCCCCCGGCACCCCGGGCTGCGCGTCAACAGCCGGAAGCCGTTCAACGCGGAGCCGCCGGCGGAGCTGCTGGCCGAGCGCTTCCTGACGCCCAACGAGCTCTTCTTCACCCGCAACCACCTCCCGGTGCCGGCGGTGGACCCCGAGTCCTACCGGCTGCGGGTGGAGGGGCCGGGGGGCCGGGCGCTCTCGCTGTCGCTGGCCGAACTGCGCGGCCGCTTCCCCAAGCACGAGGTGACGGCGACGCTGCAGTGCGCCGGCAACCGCCGGGCCGAGATGAGCCGCGTGCGCCCGGTCAAGGGGCTGCCGTGGGACATCGGGGCCATCAGCACGGCGCGCTGGGGCGGCGCGCGGCTGCGCGACGTCCTGCTGCACGCCGGCTTCGAGGAGCAGCGGGAGGGCGAGTGGCACGTCTGCTTCGAGGGGCTGGACACCGACGCCGGCGGGGCTCCCTACGGCGCTTCCATCCCCTACGGCCGCGCCGTCAGCCCGGCCGCCGACGTGCTGCTGGCTTACGAGATGAACGGCGAGGAGCTGCCCCGCGACCACGGCTTCCCGCTGCGCGTGGTGGTGCCCGGTGTGGTGGGTGCCCGCAGCGTCAAGTGGCTGCGGCGTGTGGCCGTCAGCCCGGCCGAGAGCCCCAGCCACTGGCAGCAGAACGACTACAAGGGCTTCTCCCCCTGCGTGGACTGGGACACCGTGGACTACTCGACGGCACCGGCCATCCAGGAGCTGCCGGTGCAGTCGGCCATCACCCACCCGCGCCCCGGCGCGGCGGTGCCACCGGGAGAGCTGACGGTGAAGGGCTACGCGTGGAGCGGGGGCGGGCGGGAGGTGGTGCGGGTGGACGTCTCGCTGGACGGTGGCCGGAGCTGGCAGGTGGCGCGGCTGGCGGGCAAGCGGCCGGTGCCGGGGCGCGCCTGGGCCTGGGTGCTGTGGGAGCTGCAGGTGCCGGTGGCGGCGGGCACCGAGCTGGAGATCGTCTGCAAGGCGGTGGACGGCAGCTACAACGTGCAGCCCGACAGCGTGGCGCCCATCTGGAACCTGCGCGGGGTCCTCAGCAACGCCTGGCACCGCGTCCGCGTCACCGTCGGCCGCTGACCCGGCGCCTTTCCCCCGCGCGCCGCCGCGGCTCAAAGGTCGCCGCGTTTTATGGCTCCCGACGTGTGAAAGTGGCTCCATAAAGATTGCGCAGTTTGGCCCAGTCGGTTCCTGGGGCAGCGCGGGGGCAGCGCCGCCGTAACGGGATGCGATGGGAGGAACGCGGGCAGGGGGTGGCCCTGTGAGACCCCCAAACTCCCCCTGTCCCTACAGACTGGCTGCCACGGGACCCCTCTGACCCCAGGTGACCCTATGGGGTCCCTGTGACCCCAGGCAACCCTATGGGACCCTATGGGTCCCCTGTGACCTCAAGTGACCTTGTGGGACCCCTCTGATTCTATGGGACCCCTCTGACCCCACGTGACCCTATGGGGTCCCTGTGACCCCAGGCAACTCTATGGGGCTCCTGTGACCCCAGGTGACTCTGTGGGACCCCTCTGACCCCAGGTGACCCTATGGGGCCCCTGTGACCCCAAGTGACCCTATGGGACCCCTCTGACTCTATGGGACCCCTCTGACCCCAGGTGACCCTATGGGGCCCTGTGGGGCCCCTGTGACCCTATGGGACCCCTCTGACTCTATGGGGCCCCCGTGACCCCCCGGGGACCCCGTGACCCTATATAACCCCTGGCCCTATAGGATCCATGCCATGACCCTACAGCCCCCTGGGACCCCCCAGAACCTGCAGCCTCCATATGGGACACTCCCCCCCCGCCCCCACCGAGCCCTCCAGACCCCGCGCGGACCCTCGGCCCCACAGCCGACCCCTCGCCCCGGTACCGGGCCCCTCGGGGCCGCTCACGGGCGCCCCTCGATGGCCGCCTTGGGAGGGGGGGGTGTCCCGATACCTCTCAGTGCGTCGTCCCGTGAGGCTGTCCGCCCGTACCCGTTATCGGTTACCGGTTATCGATTACCGCCCACCGGGTCAATCGATGCCCTCGGCGTTCCCCCGTCCGCACCGCGCTCGGCGTCCTCGGCGCTCCTCTGCCCGCCCCTGGGCGGCCGGCGGCCGCTCGATGCGCCGGCGCTCGGCTGAGCCCCCCCGTGCCGGCCCATGGCGGCCGCGGCGCCCCCCTCCCGGCGGCTCGAGGGCGTCGGCGCTCGGCTGCGCGGCCTGGCTGTGCGCGGGGGCCGGAAGTGGCTCGGGGCGGGGGGGGCCCGGGCCCTCCTCAGGTGAAGCCGCCGCCGATGGAGCCGCCGCCGCCGCCGCGCCCCTGAGCCCCCCCCGCCGCTCCCCACGCCCCGCGGCCGGGCCGGGCCGGGGGGGCCGTCCCCGCGCCCCGCCGGTGAGGGGGGGGGGGGGGGCGATTGGGCCGGGGGGGGCTGTCTGGGGCGGGGGGCGATGGGGGGGGGGTGGGGCGGGGGGGGATGGTACTTGAGGGGGGGTCGCGAGCTCCTGGCTGGGGGTGTCTGTCTCGTGCGGGCTCGGTCCGGCGGTGTCACGGTTTTGGGGGGGGTCTGTATAGGGGGGGGGGGGAGCGGGAGGCGTTCCGGGGGGTGTAAGGCCCCGCGGGGCGGGGGTTGCGCCCCCGGGGTGCCCCCGCAAAATCTTCCCCGAGCCCCTTTTGGCCGGACGGGGGGGGGCCGGGGCTGCCCGGGCCGGGGGGTCCCTGCTGGCGGGGGTGCAGCCCCCAAACTGGCTGCTCTGGGCCGGGGGGGGGCGGGAGCTGCCTCCCCCCCTCTCGGGGGGGCTCTGCCACGGGGGTCCCCGCCAGCGGGGAGGGGGCCGCGGGGGACCCCACGTCGGTGCTGGAGCACACGGCCGATGGAATGGCGTTTCTGGGAAACAACGGGCTTCACCGGCGGGGGGGCGGCCCGGGGGGGCCGTGGCCCGGGGGGGCCGTGGCCGGAGTTCCTGCGCTTTCGTCGCGTCCCGTTCTGCGGGGTGATCCGGCGATCCGGCTGTCCGGGTTCGGGACCGTTCCCTCTGCTCCCCTCCCCTCTCCGTGTTGGTTTTCCGGAGCTCCGAGTTTTCTGGGAGGGGGGGTTGGTTTGGTCCCGTCGGGGTTTTCGGGTGCTTGCGCTGCCCCGTACCGCGCCAGCGGCTCCGGCGTTACGGCTGCTGCCGGCACCGCTTTTGGGGGAAGCTCTTGGCTCCAGCAGGGTTTTCCCAACTCGCCAGTAGACACCGGAGCCGCCTCTTTGGTGTGCGACGGGGATGCTCGGGTGTGGGGTCCCCCCCGGTTTCCCGTGCCACGCTGCGTGCCCGGCGGGGCCGCCGTCCGTGGGGTGAGGGCGGCGTTGTCCAGGAGAAGCTCACGGATTCCTTCCTGCTGCACGCGGGGGTCCCGGTCTGCGTGTGCCGGATGGCACCGCGTGCCCCTCGGCTCCGGCGGAGGCTGTGCCCGGGACGGGGGGCAGCAGGAGGGGTGAGCCGTGGCCCGCGGCACGGCCGGATAACGGTGTTTGGCCTCATCTCGGCTTTTGCTTCCAAGGACCCGAGGAAAGCCGAGTGGCCTCAACGTGCCGGCATGGCGGACGGGGCTCCGGAGCACCCCGGAGCGCCGTGTCTATCCACGCCGAGCACGGAGCAGGGTTATCCGAGGGCAGCGGGCACAGGGCGGGCACGGGGAGGATGAATTCTGCGTCGCTCTCAGCGGAGCCGTTCCACTTACCGCGCCGGAGCGTCGGCAGCGTCGGGCCTCCGAAACCGGGGCCGCTTCCCTGCGGGAAGGGAGCTTCTCTTTCCTCGCCCTGCTGCCCGGGCCGTCTCCTGGAACCCCTTTTCCTCTCCTGTGGGCACGGCCATGTCGCTCACAGTCATTTATCCGTGCTGCGGCGATGCCCCGAGGGCACCGCGCGGGTTTAGATGCCGGACACGGACGCGGTGGACGACGGCCCTCGCTTTGCTGGGAATTCAAACTTTGTTGGAGTCGCTGGATCTCGGGAGCACGTTTGAGATGAGGAATTCCGCGATTTACTGGTTTGCAAGGCTTTTCCCAGCAGCAGGCTTTTCAACGGAGCGATGCCAGCGAGCGGGCACGGCCGGTGTCCGGCCGCATTAGTGTCAGGAGCCGTTCCGGCGGGGAGGAGCTTCTCCCGGCGGCGAATATTGGTGAAAAATAACATCCCGCTCCCGTGGGAGACAGTGCCAGGAGTCCCCCCACCCGCTGCCGACCCCGCTCCGATCGCCGATCCGGGACTGGTGCCGGGGCCGCGGGGGGTTTCCCTCTCCCTCTTCCCCCCTTTTATCCAGCGCTGGTTTTGGCTACGAAAAGAGATGGAAATTGCAGCCGGATTCGCTCCACTCTTGGGTCGAGGCACCTGAAACGTTACCCAGGAGGTTCCCAGTCAGTAACTGGGGGTCATGGGCTGGCACCGGACCCATCTCTGGTTTCGGACTCTCATGCAGTCGGGTGCAGCGGCCGCGCCGGCTCAGCCGGTGTGAAAACCGCAGCATTGGAGCGTGGCGGTGGGATTGGGGACGTTCTTCCCCCCGTGCCCGCCGCGGTGACCCGGGAAGGTTCCCGCTGCCCCTCTCCCACCCGCGCCACGTCGCTCCGGCTGGTCACCGATGTTGGAGGACACGAAGGGTTTGTCCCGGTGCGGCGGCGAGGAGCTGCCGGCCTCCGGCCGCGGCGTTGCGTTAAATCCCTTTTTTTTTTAGCAGTGACACTTCCTCTTGTTTAGTGCCACATTCCGAAACACGGAAACAGCGGGACACATCGCAGCGCTTCGATTTTCCTGTTCGGAAGGCGGCTCCATTCGCTTCAGCCTGCCCTGGCGAGCGGCCCCAGCCCCACCGGTGCCCTCGGAGTGCTGGCACGTGCGTGGCGGAGCCACTTCCCCGGCGGTTAAACCGGGGGCGGATGCGGGACGCGGGGCTCTCCGCGAAACCGAGCCGTTCCCCCGCGCTCCGCACCATTCCGCAGCGTTTCTGGTGGCACATTTTTCGAGCAGCTGGTTCGTTCAGCAGTGATGGTGGAAAAAGTCCTCCCGTTGGAAAGCAAACGGCAGCTGATGGAAACAACGTTGGGAAAAAGGAACCGCGGGCACCTGCACGGCACTGACTAATTCCTGCCCTGGCAGGAGGTTGGAGACGATCGCCCCAAGCATGCCGCTTCCGGCGGTGCCGGTCTCGCCAGCGCCGAGCCGAGCTGTCCTGCAGCGGGGAGCTGGGGGCCAAGCCGGGGTACGGGGAGGGACGTGGAGGTGGTGGAAGTGGCGGAAGGCACCGGGCACCTCTCAGGGCACCGCCGGAGCAGCGGCGAAGCGGGTCAGACCGGAGCGTTTTGCCGTTTCTGGCCGGTTTCCGTACGCGCCTGGCGGAGCCGCGCGTTCGCCCACTGCGGAGGCTGATGCCGTAATCTGGAAAATCATCCGGCAGATACCCCGGGGCCGTCGGGCCGCGGCGTCTGGAGAAGCGTTTCGCCGCTGGAGCCGAGCGCTCGGAATCGCTTTGCGGCGTGTGGGGTGTGACCAGAAGCACCGGGAGCAAACCGGGCGGCTTCGCCACCGATCGCGGCGCTGACGGGGGTTAAAAACCGGCTCTGGAGGGAGCCCCGTGTCCGGCTGGGCAGGTGGGATCCAAGGGGCTTTTCCCATCCCTGGGGTGTTTCCGCCGTCCCAGGATTAAGGAAAGACCCAGCCCCTCTCCTGGCGCAGGACGGGCACCTGGGCATTTCTTCAGAACCTCTCGGGCTGTTCCCGGATTGCATCGCGCTGGGATGGAGCTCGTTGGAACTGGGCTGGTTCCGAGGACTTTCTTTTTCCTTGAGAGTTGCCACTTGGGAAAAGTCCTTATTTGAGAGGGGGAAGCGCCGAGCGCCTACGGCTCCGCTCTAATTTCAGTGGCTTCCCTCTCCGATCCTCAAGGCGGCCATCACACCTGAAGGCTGGGAAGAAAGCTCGGAGCCGGAGATGTGCCCGCGGTGCCCGGCGGTCCGAGGCACCAGAGGTTTGTCCCCGGTGCGAGTCTGACCCTCACCCCTCTGGAGAGAGGACAAATGTGGTGCCACGGCTGCGGCACCGCTCCGAGGGGCACCGGTGAGGGGTCGCCCTTCCCGCGGAGACGGAGGGCGGCTGCCAGCGGTGCCGACGGGGAGCCCGGAGGCGGCACTAAGCGGGCAGGAGCCGAAGCCACGTCCTTGGAGCAGCCGCTTCGTGGCGCGGGGTTTGTCGGTCCGGCCGTGCAGCCTTTTCACGGCGCTTTTCCAAATCCCAAGGACTCTGGGAGTGAAACCGTGTTCCGGCCGGAGGCGAATCGCGCCGTCTCACCGCGGAGCTGTGTGTTCGTCCGAGGGAGCTGGTTCCTTGAAATTCCAATTCCTGCTGGGAATAGCGCGGCGTTACGGAAGCACCCGGGCCAGTGCCGTGTCCCGCAGAGCCCCTGGAACTGTTCTGCTCTGAAAGGGGGAGCGACCGATCCCGACCGATCCGTTCAGCCGGGAAGAGGTGCTGAGTTCCCCGGAACGCCCCACCGGCAGCTGGAGAACCGGAGCGGGAAGCGAACGGCGCCGCCGCTCGCACGCTTATTCCGTGAATCACGGGGACTCTGTCCCGTGGCGAGGAGGCGATCCGTCCCGGCAAATCGTCGCTTTTTCGAACCGTTCTCTGCCACCGGCGCTCCGGTTCCGACCCCACTGAGCAGCGCAACTCCAGTTCCCAAAACTGGGATCGTTTTGTGTTTTAAACAGCCGGAGTCATTGGCAAATAAAGGCCGTTTGGGTGTATAAAATGTCCGTTATCTCCGGGGGTGCCGCGTGGCAAAAAACGGAGATTTCCCTCCCGTTTCGGCGTGGAGGAACGCGCTGCGTCGGCGTTCGGTCCCGCCGCCCAAAACCCCGGCTCTTCCCACGGAGGAAACGGAGCCGAGTGCTTTGGCACAGGAGGGAGCATGTCGGGTCCAGCAGCAGCCCCTCGCCGGAGCGGGAGAAGCCCGTCGCTGGCACACCTCGCTGCCAGGGCCGCCTGTCCGTCGGGACCGGCGACTTTCCGGCTCTTGGCCATCCCGGGGAGGTGGCAGCTGCTCTTCTCCCGCCTCCACCCGCTCCGGCCGTCCCGGGTTTGGCTTTAGGAGCGGTAACGCCGTTTCCCGCGCGCGCCGCAGCGCCGCGATGGTGGTGGTCTGCACATGGCGGGTGAAACCTCCGTATTTACCGCGGCTCCGCCGCCGGCCTTCGCTTTCCGGGAGGAGCGCCGGGAAAGCGCGGCTTGGTGGGGGAGGATCGGTGCAGCCCGCTGGGGCGATGGCGCTCGGGGTGAGGAACCTGGCGGAGCCGCGGGGCGGTTCGGCTGCCGGAGGAGAGTCCGAGCGGCGTCTCGAGCCACCGCTTGACCGAGCTCTGCTTTCTCTTCCAGCACCGCGCCGGAAAGATGGATATAGAAGACTGTAACGGACGATCTTACATCTCTGGTAGGTCCGACCTTGCTTCTCGCCAGCTGTGCTGGGGCGCTCACATTTCGGGGCGCTCGGTCTCGCCCTCTGGCTAAGCCGTCCCGCGCTCCGTTGCTTCGCCCGAGGCCGTGCTGCTGCGGCCGTGCCGGTGAAGCGTTGCGGAGCGGTGTTGGGAACGTCGGCGCGTTCCACGGAGTGCCTGAGCAGCGTTAGTGCCCTCGGTGTAACGAACAGCTGATGTAAAATCCGGCGCCCCGGCGGAGCCGTGGGAGTTTGTGTGCTCCTGTCTTTGCCGGAGGGTAGGTGGAATTCCAAGCCTTGCTTCCAGCTGAAAGGAAAACGCGTTTCCGTGCGGTCCCAGTGCCGAAAGGTCTCGGGGAGGTTGGTCGTCCCTTCGGGGCTCTGCCCGTGCCCACGGAACGGGCGGTTTCATCCCACCCTCCGGAATGCCGACCCCTCGACTGGAAGCAGCACAACGTTTGAGCCCCCTGCGGGCGATCTCAGCCACACGCCTCGCCAACCCGGCACTGTGGTTTATCCGTGTGCGTTAAGGTTAGACCAGGCTGAATTCCCGACGGAAAGCCGTGAAGTGTCCGGGGGGACGTGGTGTGGGGCTGGCCAGGAGCTGGGTGCTGGAAGCTGCCGGTATGCCGGACCGCTCTGTGGCCGGCGGGGTCGCAGCCCCAGTGACCGTCTCCAAAGGGGATCCCAGTGGCACTGGGGGGGGTTTAGATTATCCGAAACGTGGCTCCCAGCCGGTGTGGGCTGTGCTGGTTTTGTGGGATTTGCCCTTATCCCTGGGGGATGGTTTGCGGTGCGGAATCAGCTCCGTTTGTCGGTCTTTGCTCGGGAGCAGAGGGGATTAGACCTGGCGTAGATGTGGAAGTGGCAAAAGTCTGGCAATTGCCTCACCCGGCCCCGCGTGAGGGCATCCCTGCCCGAGCTCCGCGGGCACCGGGGATGGGCAGCTCCATGGGCATGAAGGGCGAGGGGACCACGGCGGTGCCAACGACCGGGACTCGGTGTGTTGGCGAGCAGGACCTGACCTGATGCCCCTTCCCGTAAATCACCTTGTGCCCTGCCCATTGTGGCCCAATTCATCCTCGGAGTCGCTGTGTGCTCCTTTCCATGGAGATTTCCGCGGATCCCGGGGGATCCCCACTCGGAGTCGACACTCGCCGCGGTTTGCTGCTCGGGATTCGGCTGCCAGGACGTCTCCGTTAAACAAAACGCTCCCCGCAGCCGGCCGGTCACGCTGTGCCGGGGCGGCTGGGTCCGGGGCTCCGGCGGCGTTTGGGACGTGTGGGCTCGGAGCTCCGTGTCGCCCGTAGAGCCGTGGCTTTGTTTTCTGTTCCCCCACGGGCCCTGCGGCGGGGCCGTGTTTCCCCGGAGCGTGGAGGTGCTGCAGCCCCGAAAGAAGATCTGAAAAGCCCGTCGTGTGAATTCCGTGATTCCGTGTGTGCTGCCGGAATCCCCCCGGGATGCGCGCGAGCTTTCAGCGCTGGAAGTGCTGAGGCTGAAGCAGCTCCTGGAGTTCGGAGGGAAGGGGACGGCTCGAGGATGGGAGAAGGGAAGAGCAACATTCCAGGAGTCTGCGGGGCCGTCGCGTTTTCGGGGTTCCTGGTGCTCGGGGAGCGGAGCCGGTGCCGCGCAGACGTCTGCCTGGCCGGGGTCTGGGCAGCTGGTTGTTAAGGTCAGGGTCAAGGTCAAGGCTAAGTGGGCGCTTCAGGCGCGGAGCCGTGCGGCTCTGGAAGGACGAGGACAAACAGCAGAGCTCTGGAAACTCCTCTCTGTGAAATGTGTTTGATGAAACAAACTTTAAAAAAGAAAAAGTTTCCCCAAATAGCGAGGTAGCCAAAGGTCCGGAAACTCCTCGTGAGCGTGAAATGCTTTTTCTCCTTGGAATTCTTGGCAGGAAAATAAGTCAGTGCTGGAATGGCTCTGGTAGAGGCAGTCGTGGCAGCAGAGCGGGCAGGAGCGAGGTGGAGGTGGGCAGGAGCCCTCTCCGTGCTGCGCCGGCTCCTCCGGTGGGCTGCGAGTAGCCCCTCATCCCAAAAAAGGACATTCCGGTTGTTGTTCCTCGCTTGTGTCGGTCCCGCCTGCCGGGTGGCATTGCCGTGCCGCAGGTGGTGAGAAGGGCTTTGGTCCGGCCGCACTGGAGCAGCTGCATCAGCCACCCCGTCCCGGAGCGTGGGCACCCGGCGTGGGCACGGTGGGATCCGGTCCCCATCCCACCGCGGTTTCCCACGGGATCCGGCCCTCCCTCGCTCCACTCCTCCCCCTGGGATGGCCAAGCACTGTTGGAGTGTGCCCGTCGGGGTGTGCCCGTCGGGGTGTGCCCGTCGGGGTGTGCCCACGGGTGTGCCTGCGGGTGTGCCCATGGGTGTGCCCATCGGGGTGTGCCCGCGGGTGTGCGCGGCGGGGCCGACGGAAGCCGGGGGATGTTTTCAGGCTGCCCCCCCAGCTCTGCTCCCCCAGGCAGCCCGGGCACCTCCGATTCCTCGTGAATTTGGTGCCGGGCACCGGGGCCGGGGTTACACGCGCTCGGCTCCTTGGATAACTGGGCCACAGACAGCCGTGCCGCCTGTCGCGTGCCGTTCAGCTCTCCGTTTGGCTTTTTTGGCTTTTTTTTTTTTAGAGCACATGAAGTGTGACCCAATATTTCCTGAAATCTCAGGTCTGAAAAGTTACTGGAGAGGGAAATTGCCGAGAGACCGTCGAAACCAGGCGCTGGTTGTTCCCAGGGGTGGGACTCTCTCTGTCGGTGGTGGGCAGCCTGCCCACCTTCCCAGGGCTCCGAGCTGTTGCCAGGGATCCCAGTGTCAGCCCCACCGGTGTGGGAGTGATTCAGAGGGGGGTCCTGGCTGAGGTCCGTGCCAGGGGAGCAGAGGCTCTTGGCAGCGTGAAGGTTGGCGCTGGCCTGACCCCAGCTTCGAGGAGGGCTGGGCACCGAGGGCCAGCTCTGTTCTCCCTTGGTGCTTCCCGTCAGGGAGATTCTCTGGGATCAGAAGGATCCTTTGGGATCCGGAGGGTGAAGCTGGCGGGCAGAGGAGCTGAGCTTTGAGCTGAAAACGGGATGCCATGCCCTGCCTCCGTGCTCGGAGGGACTGAGGAGAAATCAAGGGTTTTTTTTTTCTCCGTAATGTTGAAGTTAAATCCCAGTTCGGGGTTTTTAACCCGTCTCCAACACGTCAGTGACTGGCAGCAGCCGGGAACGGGTTGTAAAAGTGCAGCGAGGTTCTTCCCGCCGTCAGCATCGCCTGGGTGCTTCCGTAGTGCGCCCTGGTCTCGTTCCAGGGGCCGGGAGGGTCTTTCCGTGCAGGCTGGAGCCGCACGCCAAGGTAAGCTCACCTGGAAGCGCTGCCCAAAAAATGCCCTGCGGCCCTGGCGCGAGGCCAAGGTCGCGTGCGTGGGGGCGGTGGGATTTGGCCGCGTGATACGGATACACTTGTGTCCACGGAGCGCTGGGCAGGTGGGAAGCGCCTCTCTCCTGGGCTGGGCATCTGCTCCATGTGCCTGGCTGTGCCGCGCTCCGGGTCCGGCCACGCCGGGAGCTGGGGGAGTCTGGCACCAGACGGTTTTGCTCTGGAGCTGAGGACCGAGGTGTCGGTGTCCTCATCCCTGACTGGTGCGGGAGGGTCGGAGCCCAAATGAGCGTCGCTGGCTGCGGGCTGACGCTGGGGATGATGCCGTTCTCTATTTCCCACCGGCATTTCGGGTCCTGGAGCCCCCTGGGCAGCCGGCAGAGCAGAGACCCTGCAGCATCCCGCTCCCCCATCCCTGCCCGCTCCCTCCTCTCCCTCCTCAGAGCATCATCCCTGGCCCGCCCGGCGTGGCTCCGTGTGCCCGTGCCGGGGAGCGGTGCAGCCCGCGTTCCCGCTCGCCGTGCCGCCTGACTGTAAAATGACGGTCGTTTCCCTCGCTTCCAGGAATCTGCTCTTCCTGGAAGGTGAGTGGCTGCGCGCGCCCTGCCAGCGACGCAGCCATGCACACGCAGCCTGGGCTCCAGCGCTGTTTCCAAGGAGTTGGCTGTGATAACGCTCCGGGGTGTCTCCAGCAAGGTAGAATAACGCGAGTTAAACGGGAGCGGGGGGGCGAGGGGGGGGGGGGAAGATCCTGAAATAACTCGGTGCCGTCTCCTCTCGCGCTCCGTGCGCGGAGGAGGAGGGGTGCAGGGGCTGCGCTGGGCAGAGGGACTGGCTCCGGGGGCTGGTTTAGAGGTCTCTGACCCCCCCCCCACGCAGGCGGGGAAGGGAGGAAAGGCCTGACCCCCCCTCCCCAAGGTGCCCGTGGAGGCGAATACGGGCAAGGTGGGCTCAGGATGCCGCTCGGGATGTGCCGAGAGCCTTTGAGAGGGTCTTGCCCTGCGCAACGGCCGTTTGGTTTTGGGCCCCAGGATGTGCCCGCAGGGGCTGCGCTCCCTGGGGCAGCGGGGTGCCTTCCTCCGCGGGGCTCCTCGCTCGGCCTCCTCGGTAACCTCTGCTGCCGTGCGGCGCTGGCAGCAGCGTGGCAGCCTCGCCGGAGCGCGGGGAGGGGAGAGGGGAAGGGTCCTCCGAGTCTTCCCACTGCCCCCCCGGGAGGGGAGAAAACCTCTGTAGGATGCTGCCAGGGGGGCTGGGGACACGGAGGGTGCTGCAGGGTGTCCCGGCTCGGGCTCAGCCGAGCGGCGGTTTAGAAGACGCTGTCTCACCGAGGGCCGTGACCGTAACCGATTCCCATGCTCGGCGAGGCTGATGAGCTCAGCGTCCCAGTAGTCGTCAGACAATGGGATGAACTGGGCTCGGGGAGCAGCGAGGCAAGAGTTTCTCCAGATGCAACTATTTAGAAATAACATTCCCAGCTGTGCCGAAGGCGTTCACGGAGCTTCTGCACTTTCCATCATGAAACTCCGCCGTCCCCGCGGCAGCACCGAGGAGCAGCCGCCCCGGCGCTCGGGTGCGCGGCAGGGCAGGCTGGCAGGGCACCGGGGGTTTTCTGTGTGCTGGCAGCCGGCAGGTCTCGCCGGAACAGAAACCTGCGAGCCCCCGACGGGGGAAAAAATGAGTCTGTCGTGCCGCGCAAACACCTTGGGCCGGAGGTGAGCGGGTAGGCAGCCGCGTCGCTGAGTTCCTTGCCAGCGTGAGCGGGCAAGGGCCTGTCTCCAGGGGCTGCGAGGGTCTGCCCGGGGTGGGCTCGTCTCCCCAGGGATGTGAGTATCCGCTTGGGAATCATCACTCTGGCACGGACCGTCAGGACGGGGGATCCCGGTGCCTGGCGAAGGGACCCACTCACCCGGGCAGAGCACTGGGGTCGGCCTGGCGGGTCGAGGGCAGGTTGTTTGGGGGGGGGGGTGGCCTGGTTCCCCCCAGGGCTGGCACCCTTGGCACTGCGGTGCCGGCCAGAGCTCCCGCAGAGCCCTCTCCCCTCCTGCAGCCTTGCTGCGAGCTGGCGAGGGGCACGAAGCGTGCTGCTGCCATCGGCACGACACTGGCTCGGGGCCGTTGTGCCGGAGGAGGTCACGGCTGGAGGACGGTGGTCCAGAACACACCGAGCTCCTGTCTGATACCGTGCTGGTGCGCGTGGCAGACGGTGCCGTCGGGGCAAAAGCCGCGTCCTCCAGCCCCCCGCAGGGCCTGGCAGCAGCCCCTTTCACAGCAGAGGTGCTGGGAAGAGGGTTTGGCGGGGTGGGAGGCCCCCCCAGTCCAGCTTCGGGCATCACCCACTTGTGTTTCCCTCCTCCCGAAGGTAGTGGGGATTCCTCTCTGGAGAAGGAGTTCGGCTCGGCGATCGTGGGGCCGGCGGTGAGCACACCCAACAGCCAGCACTCCTCCCCGAGCCGCTCGCTCAGTGGTGAGTACGCCGTGCTGCGCTCTGCCTGCTTGTCCCCGCGCCCGGCGCGTGGCTTCCCGCTGGGACGCGTTTCTCTCCGAGTCTGACTCTTTGTTTTCCGACCAAAGAGGATAAAACTCTGCTTTGGTCTCCGTGCGGAGCAGCTGCCCGGTTACGGAGCCTGGGCATCGTTTCAAACCGGCTGTGCCGCTGCCGAGGCGTCGGGGCTTTCCTCGTGGTTGGGAATTTCACCTTGCCTTTCACACGGCCGCGTGTGCCGGGCGGTGAATGGTGGCAGCTCTGGAGGGGCCGCGGGGCCGTGGCTTGCTCTGGAGTAGGTTTTATTTTTAGATCTGCCTGGATGGCTGCGTGGGGAACGCGACGCGGCTCCGCGGCCTCCCGGGTAGCAGCCGGGGCAGGTGCGAGTCAGCGGCGCGGCGGTGCGAGTCGGTGGCGCTTCTCGCCGCAGCAGGACTCGGCCTCTGCGTGAAGGAGTCTGTTGGGAAGTTACTCGCACAGCTGCGGGAGGTTCGGAGAGCCCCCGGGCACGTTCGGATACACCGGAGTGCCACAGGGTGATGGAACACACCGCCGGTGCCCGCCTGTGCCCAGTCTGTGCCGCTCTCTTCGGGCACCTGCTTTGCCGGCTCCCCCTGACAAGAGATGAGCGGGAGAAGGGGGAGGCAGCGTTGTGTCCTGGGAAGCTCCGCTCCCGCCCCTGTCCCCTCGCCGTGGCACTGCGGGGCACAGCGGGCACGTGCCAGGTCGTGCCTCTGCCTCCACGCGCTCTCGCCCCGCCGAGTGCCATCAGCAGAGCGCTGGCACGGCTGGCACAGGCTGAACTTGCAACGCCGCTGTTGACGTCACGGCGTTCTCGGTTTCCATGGGCCGTACGTGCCGCCGAGTTGCGTTAACGCACGAGAAGACGGAGCGCTGGCACAAGATACGTCGGCAAGTCCCGCTCGGAATTGCGCTCTGGGTGTTCGAGAGCCGACGGTTGGGCCGTCTCTACCGGATTGACTCAACCGGCACCGAAAGCACCGGCGCCGCTCTGATCTCCCCTCTCTCCCACCCTCCAGCTGCCGTCGCCCACGGCGTTTCCGTAGCAGAGAAACTCCCTAATTTATCCGCGTGGGCTTCCAGCAGTCTGGCGTTGGGACACCTCCGCCTAGTCCTGGCGTTTGAAGGTCGCTCTTTCTGAACCAGGGTAAAATAAACCCAAAACGTTCCGTTTCCGGAAGCGGTGACGCCATGATGCCGTTTTTCCCTGTTGTTACCTGCTGTTCATTTTAACGTTTGCCCCGTAAAAACGCCGGGAAGCTCCGCGAAGGACCGAAATCTCGGCTTTTCCGCCCAGGACACAGCCTTTTCGCTTGATCGGAAGCGAAAGGAGCGGAGCACGTGGCCTGACTGCGAGGACAATCCCGATCCCTTCCCCTCAGCAGCGGGACGCCGGTGATGGCATTGCCTCTGATCCGACTTGACTTCGCAGCTGGTTCATCCGGCAAACGTCGTGCCCCGGAGGAGCACGGATATTATATAACCTGCTCTGCCAGCGGAGGCTCCTCTCCAGCAAGACCGGGCTCTGCGTTGGTTCTGAAAGGAGAATTGCAGAACAATAGTTGGCCTCCCTTCTACGCCCAGGAAAAAAAATAAGTCCCCAAGGGAATGGGAGAGGGGGGAAAAAACCCAACAAACCCAACACAAAACCACCAACAACCAGAAAAATCAAAGTGCAGCGAACGTCGGCTCATCCCGGCAGCGCCCGCCGCCGAGAGAGGAGCGTTTCACCCGGCGTCTGTGCACGGAGGTGTCTGCGCCGGGTCGCCTGGGCGCTCCCAGGGCAGCGCGGTGGCACCGGCCGACGCGTAAATAAAGCTCCGCTCCCCCCGCGAGCGCGCTCCAGCCGCGGAGTCTCCTCCCGGGCCGCGGCGGTGGCTGTGGCCAGCGGCTCTGCAGATGGGCTGGAAGCGGCCGCGATTGCCAGGGCCGGGTGTGTGCGCGGCTCGCGTTGCCCGGAGCCTCCCCAGGACGGCGGCATTGTCTGCCGCCAGCGTCCAGGAAGGGAAGGAGGGGAGTGAGAGCCAGAATTCCTGGGCTCTTCACCCGGCAATAAACCTCACGCAGTCTCGGGTGAATCACTTCCATGCTGCTGCTCCGCGTTAATCCCCGCTCGCGAAGCCGTACCTTGCTCTGGGGAAGAGCCAGAGCCCTCCCGCCGCCCCGAAGGCGGTGAGGAAGAGGAGCCATCCTCCTTGACATCGTGGCCTGGAGAAGCCAGGCCAGTTCCGCCCTCCCAGGGGGAGCGGGAGGCGTGGGTCTCCCCAGGACCGGGACCATCTCGCTGCCGCCGTCTCCGCTCTCCGGTGTTGGCGCGTCCTCCTTGCCCGGTAAGCGACCCGAAACCTTCCTGCTTGCCCACCGGGAAGCACCGTCCCCGCCTCCGCCGGCGGGAGAGTTTGGTCAGAACCCCCCCAGGCTTTAAAGGTCAAACCTCCGGATGGTTTGGCACCCGGGATGTTACCAAGATTTTCTCGGATCCCCTCAGCTGGCACGCCGTGCCCGTCGGCGTGCCGCGGGCATCCCCGGGCCGTGGGTGAGCATCCGCACTCTCACAAAGAGCTGAACGAGCCCCAGGGGCCGAGCCAGCACCAGAGCTGGGAGCTGCTGGGATTTCTGCTCCGTTCTCACGCCTGTCTCCACCAGGCAGCTGGGACTCCGCGGATCTCCCACCCTCCGGGCAGCAGCGGAGTCTCCTTTGTGTATATAAAGTTCAGTTCCCTCCAGTGCCCACAGTTCTCCTCTTAAGGGATTGGGAAGAGCCTCCTGCTTCACATGGAAGAAACAAGAATGTGATATTTAAAGGGATTCTGGAAATATTTTGTTTCAGCCCGCGGGCTCGGTGCGTGGCCATGGGGGTGAGATGGATTCGGCTTCATTCCATCATCATCTTCCCTGCGGCCTGCCAGGGCCAGCGCCACGGGAGCAGGTAGCGGGTGCGATCAGCCGGCCGAGGAGCGGCCGTCCCCAGCCGGAGAGTGCCGGGAGCCTCCCTGGGGAATTCCCTCTCGCTCCGGGCTGCTGGCGATGGCTTAAAGTGGGAGGAAACTTTCCAGTTTGATCATTTAGAGACTGGCTGAGGGTGTCCCGGCAGCGGCTCTCCCTCGAGCAGAGGGTACAGCTGGCACCGCGAGGTGGGACAACCGCTCGGACACTTGGCGGAGGGAGGAAGCGTGCAGGATCTGGGCGGACAAATTCCTCGGGAGGTAGCGGAGGGAGGAGAGGGAGAGGTTTCCCCTGTCCTTCCCTCTCCCAGCTCTCCCAGTCCCCGCAGGGCTGCAGCCCGCTGGCAGCGGAGGGAGCGGAGCGGTCGCCGTCGTCTCGGCGAGTGTTTGATTTGTGGCATTCCACAGATCATTAGAGCAGCGGGAATGTAGGTCAGGGCTGGCGCATCCCCTCGCCAGCCTCCGCTCCTGGTGCCGCGGCAAGGAGGAAAGGTGGCAGCGGGGAGGGAAACCCGGGGGGCTTTGCTGCGGCGCAGTGCCCACCCCGCGGTGAGGAGACCCGCCGGCTGCCCTGGCCCCGCGCCCCTCTGTCGCCCAGCTTTGGTGGGCTCCTGGAGCACGGTTCCTCCGGCTCCTGCCCTCTCTCTGCTCCTGTCCGGGCCCGGAACGCCGCGGGGCGGCTGCTGCCGGCAATCACCGGCCCTTGGCAGTGGGACCGTTCACTGGTCCCTGGCACTTCTTGCATCCACTTCCCCAGTTTCACATGAGCTTTCTTGGGATTTCCAGTGCCCAAACGCTGCCCCACGGGTGTCTGTGCCTTCACCCCCTCCCTGCGTTTGCCGAGATTCCGGCGGTTGAGGGAAGGGGAAGAGGCAGAGCTGCCGGCGAGGCAGCCATCGGCGTCCCTGGGGCAGGCGGGGGGTTTTCCGGCAGCACCGTCCTCTTCGGTTTCTTTTTTCTGCCTTCAGGTAGTCGCCGGGTCCCCGGTCTGGTAGCAAAGATGAAAACTTGGAGCGAAGCCGCGTCTTCTCCAGCGAGCCGAGATTTCCCGACGGCTCGGGAGGCTCGTGTGAGGCTCTTTGGCAGCAGGTTTTGAGCCTTCACTGGTTCAGAGTCACAACTTGGTGCCGCCGCTTCCTCTGCGGCGCTTCAGGAGCGCCCGTGGTTTTTCTTTCCCTCCTCTGCCTTTGGGATCCGGGGAACTAAACGTCCTTCCCTTCAGTCGGCCGCCTTAGGGATGCGGAGCCGCGATCTTCGGGGCGTGCAAACAAACCGGCCGGCCCGTGGCCTCCTGTGTGTTTGATGTTGGTTTGGGAGCAGCCAACACCACGAGGAGACGCGTGTTTATTGCAAACAAAGCGTTTAACCCGTCGCGGTGATTCCGTTCGGGGTAATTCCTTTAACTTAGGAGTATTTTTCCTCCACTGACTGTTTTATCCCTTCTGCCTCCTCGTAGCAAACTCCATCAAGGTGGAGATGTACAGCGATGAGGAAGCCAGCCGGCTGCTGTCACAGGACGACCGGATGCTGGAGAAGGAGGACAGCGTGATCGTGGAGGACTCGCTCTCGGAGCCCCTGGGCTACTGCGACGGGACGGGCCAGGAGCCGCACTCCCCCGGCGGTATCCGGCTGCCCAACGGCAAACTGAAATGCGACATCTGCGGCATGGTGTGCATCGGCCCCAACGTGCTCATGGTGCACAAGCGCAGCCACACCGGTGAGCGGCCGCCCCGAGGCCGGCGGCGCCGCCGGGGCAGGACGGGCTGGGGGGAAGCGCGTTTCTGAAGCCGGGTGACAAGCGTGTGTTGGCTGGTGGACACAGACGCCACGGGAGATGGGTGTCAGGGCCAAGATGTTGAATCATAGAATCATGGAATGGTTTGGGTTGGAAGGGACCTCAAAGATCATCCAGTTCCAACCCCCCTGCCGTGGGCTGGGACACCCTCCACTACACCAGGTTGCCCAAAGCCTCGTCCAGCCTGGCCATGCTGACCCTGGTGATGGTGGCCAGAGATGGTAGTGAGGGAAAGTCCAGGAAAACGCACATGGCTGGTCTTTCCTCGTCACTGCCCGACCTCCGGCGGCAGGTCTGTCACTCCCCAGGTTGGTGGTCACACTACGTTTGGTCATTAACCACGGGCTTTCCCTCTCAAACGTGCCCAGCGCTGCCGAACACGTGAACGCTTCCGATCTCCGGGCTGGTGATTCCAGAGCTGCTCGTCTGCAGACTTGGAAAACGCTTTTAATGGGAAGTTTCACCCACTGCTCTGGTTTTGCAGGAGAAAGACCGTTCCACTGCAACCAGTGCGGAGCCTCCTTCACCCAGAAGGGAAACCTCCTGCGTCACATCAAGCTGCACTCCGGCGAGAAGCCCTTCAAATGCCCCTTCTGCAACTACGCGTGCCGCCGGAGGGACGCGCTCACCGGCCACCTGCGAACGCACTCCGGTGGGTGACTCGGGCCGGGAGGGGGGGTTTAGGCAGGGGGGTGATGGCACAAAACCAGGGATCCGAAAACGCCAGCCTCGAGCTCGCGGCCGACAGCGGCCAGACGGCTCCCGGCTCGCTGCGGCCGCGGTGCAGCACCGAGCTGCCGAGGGCAGAGCCTGTGCCCGGGGAAGGTGGTGTCGGTGTCTGGTTAATGGTCTGGGAACTCCGCTGACCGCTTCATTCCGGTCCTTCCTGGGGGTTATTGCATCTCTTTCCTATAAAGATCAATGTTTAATAGATTTTATGGAGTCGGGATAGGTCCCACCCTTGGGTGCGCCGCGCCCCGGGGAAAACAAGCGCCGAGGGGGTTGGTTTGTGTTTGACATTGTCCTTTTTCAAGCGTGACATTTGAGATGTGGTTTCACCCTCCGGTTCCGTGATGTAACAGGCTGGCGGGGGCCACGGGTGGGAGTGAAGCGTGCCCGCCGGCCCCCCAGTTTGGCACTGGTTTCCCTCGATTTGCGTAGCGGCGTCTCTGCGGTGCCGCGGCGGCTTTGAAAGCTGGCGCAGGTGGCCGTGAACACCTGCGGCTCTGCCCTTTCGGGCGCTGCGTGGAAACGAGCGTCGTGTGCTGCCTCGGAGGAAGCAGCACGTCCCCGAAGAGCCTCTTCTCGGCACAGCCTGGCCCGGGAGCCCAAAACTCCGCTCCCCCCGGCAGCCCGGCCCCGGAATCCCGACGTTCTTTGTGTGCCCGTCTCAGCGGGAGGGTGCGACCCTCCGGTTCAAGCTCGTGTCTTGCTGTGGACGAATCTTCCCACTTTGCTCTTTCTTTTGGAAGTTGGTCATCTCTTTCCTGCACACACATCTGAGATTTTCTGGGAGGTGCCGGAGGGGAATGCGGGTGGTTTGACCCCCCCAGAGCAGGGTGCCAAGCCTGGAACGGGAATGTCAGTTCTTGCCTGGGGTCTGCACGGGAGGAGGTTTGAGGGTTTGCAGGAGCTTCTTATCCCTTGTATTCCGCCTCTGGACATCCCCGCTGCCAAGGGACAAGGTGCTTCTCAGCGTAAAACTTTTCCGGTCTCCTGTCTGGTTCTCCAGCCTGGCCAGAACATGGCAGCGAGAGGCGTTTCTGAGCCCGAGGTGGTCAGGAAGGAGGTGAGGCGAGCGGCCTCGGGCTTTGCCAGTTGTCGGGCAGAAGTGCCAAAGAAATTATTTCTCCACATTCCTTCCTTATCTCAAAGAGGGGGGGAGAAAATCGAGAAGGTGGCAATTGCAGGCAAAACCCCTCGTGTCGTTGACTCTAGAGAGCAAAGAGCGCGTGCATCTCCTCCCGCCCCGCTCGGAGGGTGAGGAACGCCGGGCTCCGGCGACAGCCCGGCTCCCCCGCGGAGCACCGAGTCACCGCAGCGGCCGCTCCGACCCGCTGAGCCGCAGCTGCTCCACCTCGAGGCCTTCAGCTCTCCCAACGAGTCCTTCCGTCTGGAGCCATCAGCATCATCCGTCTTCCGAGCCGCCGCTCCGAGCCGCGCTCTCCATCTTGGGCAGCGCTGCATCGACTCGGGGAGGAGTTACCGTGCGGCGGAGCGGAGGCTTTGGCATCCATCCTGCCCCGCGCCCTGCCAGGGTGCCACTGACGAGCCCCTGCCCGGAGACCGCCAGCACACGGGTTTTTGGCAGGGGAGGGGTGCTCTGAAGCTGGATGGCTCCTGGATTTTTGAAAAAAATCTCGTGGTGTGTCTGGAGCAGAGTCCCTTTGCGAGAGTCTCTGTTCTTCGCGTGGTTTAAACCCTCCCTGTTCCCTCCGTGTTGGCGTCGTGGGGTTTCGGGGCGTTCCATGTCGGAGCCCTGTTCCGGGAAGCCCGGCTCGCTGGCAGCGAGATTCGTGCGGGCGGATGTGCGGACCCAAAACTGGGGGCACGTGCTGCACGTGGCCTCGTGGCAGCAGCTCCCGTGGTGGTGAGACCCTGCCGCGCGCCCGCCGGGGCTTTCTCCTGATGAGTGTGCTCTGGGGCCCCCCGAACCATCCAGCCCAGAGATGTGGGATCGTTTCTGGGCTCCTGGGTCGTGTCTCCTCTTGTGGGTCAAAATCCCCGTCTTGGGCTCTTCCTCTCCACCACGTCCACCCTCGCCGAGGTGGGTCCTTGGCAGAGCTGTGCCAACGACTCCCCGCTGCCAGGCACGGAAAGGGTCTCCTTGAGTCCTTCAATCAAGAGACACAGAAATGGGACAAGCCCTCGCAGCATATCAAACGAAAATTAGTCTTTATTGGGAGCTAATTACTGGGAAAACCTTCGTTTAATGTGGATTTCACAGGCAAAAGTCTCGCGGTTGCCCTGCCGGGGCGGGAGGCGGCGGGACCCGGCTCGCCCTCCCTCTTCCTTAACTAGAGGCTGCGCGTTCCACGGCGTCCCCGTGAGGGATGCTCGGCTTTCATCTCGGAAGATGCGCTGTCCGAAAAAGCGAGGTATTAAAATCCAGATCAAACACGCTGCGTTGCTCTGAAATAGATCAGAAGCTGCAGCCCACACCCGGGACAGCTGGGACGAGCCACCGGCCCCCCCGGGACCTCCCTCCCTTCCAGTCCTCGCCGCTCCGCAGCCCGGAAAATAATCGAACCTGGAGCTGGTGTTGGGAGGGAGCCTTTCCGTTTGTCGTGCTTGGTCAGGAGAAACTTCCGCGGGGCCCGGCGGCGCGGAGAGCGTCGCCCTCGATGGCGTTTTGGGTGTTACGTGGGATCCCAAACAGACCTCGTTACCCGGCGGAAGCGTCTCGCTCGCGCTGGGTGGCAGGTGGGCAGAGCCCACCCGAGACACGAGCGCGTGGCGCTGGGTGGGTGATGGTGTTTTTGAAGAACAGGGTCTGGAGTAAAGGGAAAGGACTGATCCTCCCTCCTCCTCCTGCAGCCGCCGTAAAACCCCGTCCCGGAGCCAGAGCTGCCCCTCTGCGCGGGGAAGCCGCCCTGGCAGGGCACGGCTGCGGCGTGGGCAGAGCCATGAGGGAGCCTTGGCGCTGGGAGCAAGACCTTTGCTGCCAGGGTGTGTGGGCAGGAGGGCAGCTCCATCCCCGTGTCCCCAGGGAGCCGTCCGGTGCGGTCGGGTCCCGGGCTCCTCCGTGTCCTGCTGTTGCAGGCAGCTGCCTGTCCCCAGAGCCCCGAAACGCGGGCTGAGGCGGGGAAGGGGAAGGCTGGATCCTGAGGAAATAACTTCAGGGTATCCATGCGGAGCTTCCCAGCTTGGAAAGCCAGCCCCGATCCCAGCGCGGCCGTCAGGGAAGCTTTGTGAAGCACAAACACGTGCAGGGGTCTGGGTGGTTGTTTCGTTCAGGAGTGACAAACCCCGGCCGTTCGGGGAGCCCTTCGCTCGGAAAGCTGGAGTTTAATGGGATGTAATGGAATTTGGAGTCGAGGCTCTCACATCTAAATTGCTGGATTTGAGGAGCGAATTCCTGACGCGCGTTTCCGTGTTCGGCCGCGGAGGCCGGTGGCTCCCTCGCCTCCCTTGGGACCGGAGAAAACCAATATTCAGCTGCTCTGCGCCAACGCTGCTGCCTGGGGAGGGCCGGGAGGAGGGATCCGCACTTGGCATCGGCTTCTCCGGATTGATTTCCAACCCGGAGCTTCGGTGGTGACATCCACGGCGGCCCCTGGGCTCCCGGCTCTGCCTGTGGCTGGGCTGGCAGCGGGCAGGGGGACGGTGCCCGTGGACACAGCCCGTCTCCTCGTTGACCGCCACTTTTCAGGGCCGCCACGGCGGCGTTTGGGCAGGATCCGGTACGAGCCGCGGCGAGAGGAGGTGCCAGCCCCACGTCCCGGCTGCCGTGCAAAACACTTCGCGTGAATCCGGGTGACACACCGGGGCGGGGGGTAAATGAGAATTCACCCACAGCCCGAAAACGTGGGGGGTTTTTTTAAAAAGCAGTTAAAGGTTAAACCACAAGCTGCAAAAAACCCCAAAACAACCCCGTAAATCTGGCGGGAACAGACGGAGCCTGGTCCAGGCGGGTCTCGCAGGTGGCACGCTCCTCCCTGAGCCTCGTGCCGCGGCCGGACGGGGCGAGCGTGGCATGGGCAGCTGCTGTGGGGCTGGCCGCCGGCCCCGCTAGCTCCTCCCGCGCAGGGGGCGGTGGGTGGTGGGTGGTGGGTGGTGGGTGGTGGGCTCTGGCTTCCAGCAAGCGCCATCGATGTTGGGGCACTGCCCTACTACTAAATCCAGCGCCCCCGCTCCGCAGGGCAGCGTCGGAGGGGAAGGGCACAGCGGCTCCTGGGCTTTTCTCCGATGCCACGGTCCCTGGTGGACCACGGCCCCCTCCCTAGTGCGGCACGGCTCCGCGGTTCCGTGTCCTGATGTTTTTTGGGAGGTGAGCTCCCAGGTGGGAGCGCGTGGGGCTGCGCTGTCCGTGCCAGTTGAGTGCCAGGGGTGGGTGCAGGGGGCTGGAGAGCCCACCGCCCGGCTCCCTGCCCTCGCCATTCTGTCCCATTAGCACCTTCTCGCGTCTGGGCACGATCCATCCCTCGGATCCTGGATCCCTTCATCCCCCTCCCAGACTATTTAACGGGCTGGGGACCCCCTTGCCCTTTCCCCCGCGCCCGAAGGCCGTCGGCTGCTCTGCCCAGGTACCGCCGTGGTTATACCAAATTGCCCGGCGAGCGGCACAAGCCCCCGGTGTCAGCGTTTGCATTTCCCCGGTGCAGGCGGCGGCCTCGCGGCGCGATGGAAACTGCGACGGGGTTCCGAGATACCATCTCCCCTCGGGAGGGGCCACGGGTTTTCGCTGTAAGTAGGCTGCCGGTGAAAACGTGCAGACAGTGACGCGGCCAGGAGCACCGCCGGCCCCGCGGCACGCGGCGGCCGCTCTCCTTGGTCCGGTGGTCCACACGAGGCTGAGCGCCGACCCTGGGTGGCTCCGGTGATTTTCAATCTGAAGTGAGAAAACTGGGAGAGGTGAGAATAAAGATGTGCCTGGTGAGGGTCTTACCAGGAACCTCGCCGGGGGGGTGCGTGCGCCCTTGCGCCGCGCAGCAGCCGGGGCGCTGGCTGATGCACCGAGCGCGTTGTGGTGAATGGAGAGTGAAGAAACGCTTAGAAACGGCTCAAAAGTCGGGGGGAATCCAGCTGCCCTCCTTAAAATTGCCTTTGCCGTCGGGGCTTCCGGCACAGGGTTTACCCGGAGGTGTGGAACGTGGCCAGGCAGCTGCCAGGAGCCCGTATCGCCGACGTCTTGGGAGCGGAGTGTTGGTAGCAGCCAGGTCTGAGGCGTTTTGCTTTAGATATTTGGCCAAATTATGATTTATTTTCATAGCCCCCCATCAGCCCAGGAGCATCCAGCCCTTCTCCTGCGGCTCTGGCAGGCGTTGGAGGAGGCCGGTCATCGGGGCGCACGCAGTGGCTGTGTCTGGGGTAGATGGTGATGAGGAGGAAGGCTGAGGCAGAAGCTCCGAGCCGTGCCGCGGAGCCCCTTTCTCCACGGCACGGCTGGACGGTGCGGTGGGCCAGCGGCGCGGGGCGCTGCCTCACCATGACGCTCCCCATCAGCCGATTTCTCCCTCCCGTTGACTCACGTCCGGCCCTTTCCCGGGCGTTTTGGCGAGGGCACCGTGCCGGTGCTCACGGCCGGGCGCTGCTCTGCGTCTTTTGCAGTCTCCTCCCCCACCGTCGGCAAACCCTACAAGTGCAACTACTGCGGCCGGAGCTACAAGCAGCAGAGCACGTTGGAGGAGCACAAGGAGCGGTGCCACAACTACCTGCAGAGTCTGAACACTGAACCGCAGTCGCTGGCCGGCCAGCAAGGTCAGTGCCGGCGCGGGGCTCCGGAGCTCCGCTGGCTCCGGGGGCACGGGGGGGTGCCAGCGGGGTGGGCAGCGGCGGCGCGGGTTCGCTTTCCAGCCCTGTCTCTGGCTGATGGCGTTGAGCTTCGGGGGCGTCATTCCCCTGAGAAGAGGGGGTGCTGCCGGGGGCAGAGCCTGTGCCCCGGGGCGATCCGTGCCCCGGAGCGATCCGTGCCCCGGCAATCGCGGGATGAAAGGTGCTATGCGCGCGCGTTGGTTAATGCCGCCAACCTCGGCAAGTGCAAAGCGTCACCTCCCCGGTTCCTGCCCGCGCCACCGGCCGCGTTCTGAAGCCCCCGAATTGAAACGCACCCTCGGCCCGTGTTTCTAGCGCAGGGACTACCGAGAGCGTTTTCCGTAAATAACCGAGCTCAGCTACGGCACCGCGACGGGGGGCTTACCCCTGCGGGCAGGGGGCTGAAACGGGCACCGCCGGGCTCGGAAGCACCTTCCGGCCCCTCCTCGGAGCCTGCAGACAGACCCCCCAGCTTTGCTGCGCCGGCAAAGAACCGAAGCCGGAGCCTTCCTGGCTCCTCACCCGTTTGGAGCCGGGCCCGGTCCCTCTAGAGCCGCCGGCGCTTACGGCGAGGCTCACCGGTTAAGGCTGCGTGGACATTTTAACCGGATGATCCGTAACCTGCGGGGCACGGGAACGGCGGAGCTGCCCCCGCCAGCAGCGCCGCGGGGCAGGTCTCTCCGGGACGGGGTTGAGAGCCGGCAAGAAAAACGAGGGCACTTCGATCCGTTGAAGCCGGCTCCTCTTCCCCAAAGCGGCAGGAGCGGGCCCAGCTCGATGAAGAAGGGAGGCGGACCGGCTGCCGGCGCTCCCCCGCGACCGATTCACCGACGGGGTAAGCTCTGGGCCTGGAGCAGGCAGCCCGGCAGCCTTTCCGTCGGTCCGTCCCAGCTGGCAGAGGGCAGGAGCGCCGTGCCTCGAGCGCCGGCTGCGGAGTCGCCGGCCCGGGTGGCAGCGTGCCCGTCCCGCTCGCCCCGTGCCGCGGTCGTCGCCGGCTGAACCGCGTTTCCCTTGTCTTGCCAGGTGACGAGATGCGGGACCTGGAGATAGTGCCGGACTCTCTGCTTCACCCCTCGTCCGACCGGCCGACGTTTATTGACCGGCTGGCCAACAGCCTCACCAAACGGAAGCGATCGACACCTCAGAAATTCGTGGGTAAGGGGAATTTTTCCCCCCTCCCCGGTGCTTCCCGGGCAGACAGGAGAGAGGAGGGAGAGGGGCACCCCCCGGTCGCTGGCATGGGGCTGGGCCCCCCCGGGAGATGAGACTCTGCACTTGGGCACGTGGCCGGTGTTCGCATAGCGCCTTTCATCCCCGCCATCCCGGCACGGGTCAGGTCCGCGCGCGGCGCTGGGGCGGGAGAGGACTCGGTGTGGGGGAGACGGGACGGGGCTGCACCCCGAAACCGAGCCGGCCCGTTCCGACGCCACTCTCCTTCCCGGCAGGGGAGAAGCAGATGCGGTTCACCCTCTCCGACCTCCCCTTCGACGTCAACTCCGGCTTCGAGAAGGACGTGGAGATGGTCTCGGCCCACCACCCCCTCGACCCCTCCTACGGCGGCTCCCTGTCCCTGATGGGGGGCGAGCACCTGCGCCCCCTCCGGCTCCCCCCCACAAACTGCATCTCGGAAGTCACCCCCGTCATCAGCTCCGTCTACACCCAGATCCAGCCCCTGCCGGGGCGGCTGGAGATGCCGGGGAGCCGGGAAGCCGCCGAGGGGCACGAGGACGTGCCGGACGGGGTGCAGGTGGTGTACCGGGGCCGGGAACCGGGCGCATCCCCCACCAACGGCTGCCAGGACTCCACGGACACCGAGAGCAACCACGAGGAGCGGAGCTCGCAGCTGCCGGTGGGGAACTGCGCCGGCAGCCGCCAGAGCCCGGCTTACGCCAAAGAGGACCCCAAAGTGCCGGAGGTGCCGCCGGCCGCCCGCTCCACGCCCAGCTCCGCCAAAGACGCCCTACGGGTGGTGAACGAGGACGGGGAGCAGATCCGGGCGTTCAAGTGCGAGCACTGCCGGGTGCTCTTCCTGGACCACGTCATGTTCACCATCCACATGGGCTGCCACGGCTTCAGAGACCCTTTCGAGTGCAACATCTGCGGCCACCACAGCCAGGACCGGTACGAGTTCTCCTCCCACATCGTGCGGGGCGAGCACAAAGTCGGCTGAACCCCCCCCCACCCCCCCGACCCCGATCCCTGCTCCCCTCAAACCCCCCCCCCCCCCCCAGCTCACCCTCTGTCTCCTCTGGGCCCCCCCACCCTTCGGGCATGAACTGTTGGTTTTTCTTTTATACTCCTTTGCACTGACTTTGGCTACGGAAATATTTAAAAAAAAAAAAAAAAATCGATAACTAGAAAAAAAAAAAAATATACAAAAAACGACCCCCCCTGATGAGGGGGGGCTCTTAACAATTTGCCTTTTTATAAATGGAGTTATTTAAATATTAACACACTTTTTGTGCTTCCCCCCCCCCCCCCCCCCCCCCCCCCCTCCGTTATTTATTAAGCTGCTCAGTTGCTCTTTTTATAACTTTTTTTTGGGGTTTTCCCTCCTCCCACCCCCAAAGTCTCACCGGAATTCCTGAGACTGGTTCTCCCCTCTCTCCCACCCCAGTCCCGGTCGGCTTCTCCGGCGCAGCCCAGAGCTCCGAGCCCGTTCCTTGGTGCGAGCCTGGCACTGCCCGACCCCGGGCGACGCGAACCTCAGATTAGGTGCTAAACCCCCCCGGGACCCCCCCCGGACCCCCCCCCCCGCGGCGGGGGCCGCTGCACCCCGAGCTTTAACGAGTTGAAATACACGGGGCGCAAAGCGGGGACCCCCTCCCCGCGGGGCCGGTGCCACCGGTGCCACCGCGTTTCGGTGAAACCGGTGCTTGAAGCCCCCCCATGCCCCGGCCCCGCGCGGGGGGGGGGGGGGCAGGGGGGGCCGCATGGCTCCACTTAAATGAAGGAAATGAAGGACGTGAGCCGGGAGGGTGGCGAGCGGCCGCGCGACGGCTCCGTTCTGCTCTCCGGATCTCCTCTTCCTCCTCCTCTTCCTCGGCACAGGCTGGTGTCTCCCGCCCGCGCCGCTGCAGCCCTCGTGCCCGCGCGCTGCCCACCGGCTGGGGGGGCGCCAGACCCCCCTGACCCCCCCTCTGCCCCCCGAAGCCGTGGCGGACGAGTCGCTCCCTCGGCCATTCCCAGGGTCTCCCGGTGCTCCGGTGCCATTTCTGTTCCCGCGGCGGCGCCCCGGAGCTTTGCCCTCCATCCCGCTGGCAGCGAGACCCCCGGTGACCCCCCCGTGTGTGGGGGGGTCTGAAGGAGGGGGGGGGTTGGGGTGTCATCTGCTGCATCCAACAGCTGTCCTCAGCGCCCCTTCCCCTGGGATGGGCTCCCAGCGGCACGTTGCCGGGAGCCGGATGGTTTTGGGGGCGAGACACCACGGGAAGGGGCTCCCGACCCCGTGGGGGGGTCCGGCCCCGGGGCCCCCCTGCCCCGAGGGACGTCACGGGGCCGGAGAGGCCGTTATAACCAAAAATAAAGCGCCATCCGGGCGCCGATCCCCGGCACGAGCCGCGGCAGAGCCGGCCGGTGCCCCGGTGCTCGCGGCTCCCGGGACCCCCGGCCGCAGCCCCCCCGCCGGGGGGGTCCCCCGCCCCCCCCCCAGGCCCAGGATGCATAAAACGCCCCTCAGCCGCCCCCCGGGGCTCTCCTGAGGTCGAAACCAAAGGCTGTTCCTTTTTCTACGGACACAAACGCAACCACCTCACGCGGCGGCAACTCCCGTTGCCCGTTTTTCCCCTTTTTCCCCTTTTCTTGAATTATCTTTATTACTTTACTTTTTTTTTTTTTTTCTTTTTTTCCTCCTTTCTCGCTTTTCCGTGTCTGCGTGGGGAGGGGGCCCGGCGCGGGGCTCAGCTCACCCCTTCCCACCCGCCGCCGCCACGATAACCGGATAACCGGATAACCGGCACCGGCACAACCCCGCAGCCCCCCCCACCCCGCGCCGCCCCCCTCCGGCGCCGAAACCTCCCCGAAAAGGGGGTTTTTACCAACCGAAGTGGAAGTTCGGCAGTTTCCGACGGCTCTTGGGTTTGTTTTTTTTTTTTTTTATTATTTTATCTTTTTCCTTCTTTCCGTCTCTTTTTTCCTTTGAAAGAGTCTAAAACAAAAATGTAGGAATTTTGTAAAACTCCCGGTCGCTTTCCTCCTGTAAATATCTATATTTTTTAATCAGATGTATGAAGAACAAACGATGATGTGCAATACCCCAGCCCCCCCCCCCCCGGCTACGGCCCCCCCCTTCCTTTCTGACGAGTTTTCATTTGTAGGTCGTTAATGGATTCGCTGTCGTCTTTGGTTTTTTCCCTTTTTTGTGAGGTCAGACTCGCTTTTGGACAAAAAAAAGCCCCCCCCCCGCCCCCCCCCGGCCCCCCCCCGTGACCGCAGGAGCTTTTGTATCTGTAAAATATTGTAATTACCTATTTGTGTAACGAGATCTACTACTGTAAGTTTTGTACTGTACTGGCTGAAGGTCTGTTATAAATAAACCGGAGTAATTTAACGCCCCCCCCCCCCGCCTCCTTCTTTGGGGTGGGGGGCTTGGAGGGGGGGGGCAGCAGCCCAGGGCTCCCTTGGCAGGGGCTGGGGGAGGTGGGTTCCCCTGGATTTCGGGGGGATCCCCTGGATTTGAGGGGGTCCTCTGGATTTTAGGGGAGGGTCCCCTGGATTTTGGGGTCGTTCCGCTGGATTGGGGGGGGTCAGGACACCAGGGACCCCCCCGGGGGGGGTGGAACGCTGGAGTTCCCCCATGTAGGGGGTTGGGGGGGTGTTTGGGGCCCCCCCAGGAGGAGAAGGACACTGGGCGTCGCATCCTGGGAGCACTGGGGGGGGGGGGGGGCGGACACTGGGGGTCCCCCCGGGGTTTTTTTTTTGGGGGGGACACATGTGGAACCCCCTCCCCCCCGTGGGTGGGGCACTCACACACACCCCCCCCCGCCCTTCCCCGCCGGAGCACGGGGGGCGCCGCGCACCCCCCGGGGGGGCGGACAGGACACACGCCCCCCCCCCCCCGCTTCCCTCCGGACTACAGCTCCCAGCGGCCCCCGCGCGCGCGGGGGGGGATGACGACACGCGCGGAGCGCTGCGCGCGCAGCGGACACCTCACACCGCGCGGACCCCTCCGCCGCGCCCCACGACAAATAGTCCCCCCGCCGCCCCCCCGTCGCCCCCTGCGCCCCAGCGCCGCCCCCGCCCGCCCCGCGCCCTCCCCGGCCCCACCGGCCGAGCCGCTGCGAGGCGACCGGGGGGGTCCCCGCGGGGCCGGGGCGGGCGCGAGGGGGGGCGGCGGAGGCGCTTCCGGGCGGAGGGCGCCGATATAAGCGCGGCGGCGGGGGGGCCGGGCCTTCTTTCGCCGCCCCGGCAGCGCCATGGTGCGGGCGGCGCGGCCGGGGGGGGCCCGGGCGGGGGCACGGGGGGGGGCGTGCGGGGCTGATGGGGGGCGGGGGGGGCTCGCCGGGGCCCGGGGGGGCGGTGGGGGTGTCCGGAGGGGTTGGGGGGGTCTCGGGTTCATCCTCGTGCCGTGTGTGTGTCCCCCCCCCCCCAGACGAAGAAGCGGAGGAACAACGGGCGCGCCAAGAAGGGCCGCGGCCACGTGCAGCCCATCCGCTGCACCAACTGCGCGCGCTGCGTGCCGAAGGACAAGGCCATCAAGAAATTCGTCATCAGGAACATCGTGGAGGCCGCGGCCGTCAGGGACATCTCGGAGGCCAGCGTGTTCGACTGTGAGCCGGGGGGGGGGGGGGGGACGGGGGGACACGACCACCGGAGCGCGGCCCGCCCCTCCATCCCCGCCCGCGGGGCGCGGGGGCTGCGTCCCGCGGCGTTCCGGGGTGCCCAGGGGGCGCTGACCGTGTCCCTCCCCCCCATTTTGTGTCCCCCCCCCAGCCTACGTGCTGCCGAAGCTGTACGTGAAGCTGCACTACTGCGTCAGCTGCGCCATCCACAGCAAAGTGGTGCGCAACCGCTCGCGGGAGGCCCGCAAGGACCGGACCCCCCCACCGCGCTTCAGACCGGCCGTACGTACCGGGCGGGGGGGGCTGCGGGGGTTCGCACCCCTCCCCCGGATCTGGCTGACTCTTTTCTTCCCCCCCCCGCAGGGTGCTGCCCCCCGGCCCCCCCCCAAGCCCATGTGAGGAGACTCCGGCGAAGCGGGAACGTGCCCCCCAGCGCGGGCTCAATAAAGGACCCTGCACCCAACGCGGCTCCGTGCCTGGGGGCTGGGGGGGTCGGGGTGGGGGGGGACGGTCGCTCTGGGGAGGGTCGGGGGGGGGGGGGGGACGCGTCGCTCTGGGGACAGGGCAGAGGGGGTGGTCGGGGCATCCGGGGGGGCTCCCAGTGCCCCTCTTGTGAGGAGGGGCTGCAGTGGGGCGGCCCTGGGCTCCCCCGGGGAAGCTGTGGAGGTGGCGGGGGGCTGCTGCCCACCCTGGGGAGGGACCCTTGTCCTGGGGGCGCTCTTTGCCCCCTGGTGCTGTCTGGATGTGGGAGTGGGATGTGTTTTGGGGGGACAGGTGGGTGGATGGATGCCCAGAGTGTGTCACAGCTCTGGGGTGGGCTGAGAGGGGCACCCCCTGTCCAGGTGAGGCAGCTTGGGAGGGGGCTGGCCCTGTGCCCCCCGGCCCCTCCGAAGTCCTGGACCTCCCCCTGGATGACTCCCGTTACCCCCAGACCCCACACCGCTGGGGGGGGTCTGAGGGTGCCCTGAATCCTCCCCAGGGCCAGGGTCTGCCCTCACCTGGTGGGGGGGGCCATGCACTGACCCCCTTGCAGTGGGGTCGGGTGTTACCTGGGTGGGCTGGATGGGGCTCTGGTGGGGCCTGGCCCTCACCTGGGGGGGCTGGTGGGTGTTGGAGGGTCTGGCCTTTGCCCTGGGGGCCCTGGGCTTCATCCTGGGTGCTGAATGGGGCTGGGGGGGCCGAATGGGGGCAGATGTGCCCCCCTCGGGGTGTTCAGACACTGTAATGGGGCCTGGCTTTGCTTTGGGGGGGCCGAATGGAGCCAGACCCCCCACTTCCGCACACCCGGGTTTTGGGGGGCACGGAGGGACCAAACTTTGGCCTTTGGGGTCGAGGGGGGGGGGCTGCAGTGGGGCCAGACGTTGCCCGGGGTGGGGGGTGGAGGCCACAGGGGCTGGGCTGCACCTGACGCTGGGGGGGGGGGGGGGGGGCGCACCTGGAGGGGCTGGACGGGGCCGTGCCCGGCGGCGGGTCCCCGGGGGTGCCCAGCCCGGGGAGGCGGACGGGTTCCCGGTGCCGCCCAGGGGTGCGGCGGGCGGGTCCCGGGCCGGGCTGCCCGGGGGGGGCCCCACCACCGCCCCGCCCCGGTCCCGGCCCGCCCCGGCGGCCCCGCGCCAGGTGCATTCCCCCCGCCGCGCCCGGGCACGCCGGAGCCGCCGGGCCCTGCGAGCCGGCCCGCGGAGAGCGGCCGCGATGGACCGGCCCCGGCCCCGGCCGCTGCTGCTGCTCCTGCTGCTGCTCCGCGCCCCGGCGCCGGGCTCCGCGCAGGCAGGTGAGCACCGGCACCGGCACGGACCGCGGGGAACCGGGGGCGCGCGGGGATCCCGGCGGGATCGGGGAAACCGGAGCTGCGCGGCCGGGACGGGCACCGGAGGCTGCCGGAGCGCTCGGGCGTCCCGGGACGGGCGGCGGGACCGGGAGCGCTCGGGGATCCCGGCGGTCCCGTAGTCCCGGTTCCACCGGGGCAGAATCCCGATCTCAGCGGCTCCCGCCGCCTCGTCCCCGGGGGGGTGTCCCGGGACCCCCCACCTCAGTCCCCAGCGCCGTGAACGGGGGGACGCCCACGGCCCTGCGGGGACCGGGACCAGCAAACCCCCCCTGGGCTGCGGCCCCGTCGGTGCCGGGTCTCGGTTCCCCCTTCCCGGGGCTCCGTTCCCCCCACCGGGCAGAGGCACCTGCACCCCCCGCAGCTGCCAGGGCTAATTTTAGGCTGCGGGGTCGGGACCCACTGGTGGCTCCAGGATCCGTCCAGGGCAGGGTGGGACCCCCGGGGGGACTCCTCCGAGGGCACCCCATCCCTGCCCCCCCAGTTTCCCCCCCGTGCCCGGAGCGGGGGCAGCGGGACGGTCCCGGAAGGGCCGGGTTTGCCCGGGAGTTGTTTTTCAACCCCAAAAGGAAAACACCGAGGGCAGGACGCGAAGGTGGGGCCGGCGTCACCCGCCGACGTGCCGCAGCACCCAGGTGTGGGGGCCGCACCGGCGGCACGCGGGGGCCACGCCCGACCCCTCGGCGCCTCCGCCGTGCCATGTGCTGCCGGCGATGCCGCACATGGGGGTCCGAGCTCCGGCTGGTTCCCACCCGCAGGTGCCCGGTGCCGGTATTGGGGCGAGCAGGACCAGCTCTGCTTCCCCCTCCCCCCACCAAAACCCCCATCCTCGTCCCCGTCCCCCGCTCAGAACCCCCTTTGTTCCGGGATGGGATCCGGCCCCGCGGCAGCGGCCGCCTGGCGCACACAGACCCCCTTTGTGCCGCCCGCGGGGCCGAGGGCAGGAGGTCGGGTCTGTGTGTCCCCCACCCCCCTCCTCGCTCCCCAGGCCCCCACCCGCGTCCCCCGGTGCTATTCCTGGCAGCGGGGGCCGGGGGGCCGCGGCGGCGCGGTGGCACGCGGCAGATAGCGGGCGACGTGCCGGAGCTGCCAGTGGGGCCCCACGCTGATAACGCCCGACCACGACGCCGCGACGGCGCCCGAGGGGGCCCCGGCCCTCGCCCCCCCCCCCAGCGGGCAGGTGCACCCGAGGGCCGGGCACCCACAGCCCCCCCGTGCCTCGGTTTGCCGGGAGCTGGTGCCAACGGGGGTCCCGGGCTCCGGTGGGACCTTTGGAGCAGCCGTTAATGATTCACCAGCGTCGCCCCGAAACGCTGCTTGTTCCTGGCTGCAGGGGCCAGATCCTGCCCCCCCCCAGCAGCCTGGGGACCCCCCAGGCAGGTTCCAGCTGCCCCCAGCACCCCACGTTGTTTCTCGGGGGTCCCGACCTCCCCCTCTTTGGGCCCCGCTGTGCCCATCCCCGGGGCGTCGGGGCTGGGGGCCGTTCCCCGACGCAGCTGCGACCTTTTTATAGCCCCTTCCCTATGAAAATAGCTCCGGCCCGGTGCGGGGGGGGGGGGGCGCAGGCTGCGGGGAGGTGCCGGCCCCTCCCCATGTGGGCACCGAGCTGCCCGTTCTCTGCGGCCGCCCCGGGAGGGGGCTCGGGCCCTTCTCTGCCCCCGCGCCGGGGCCGGACAAAGCTGCCATTTACCTGCCCGCGGCCCCCCCCGCGCCGCGCCTGAGTCACGTCTGCGCTGGGCCGGGGGGGCCGCACCCCGCTCTGCCCCGGGGGTGCTGGTTCTCCCGCCACTTTCGGGGGGCTCAGCCTCCCCCCGTCCCGCTCGCCACAATCGCCCCTTTGTGCGGCTGCGGGGAGGGGGCCGCATCCTGCCCCGCGCACAAAGGGGCCCTGTCCGCCCCGGCGCGGGGCTGGGGGGGGGGGGGGGGGGGGGGAGGGCAATGATTAACCCCGGGCCCCCCCTGCCCCCCACCCCGATCCGGGCGTCGAGGCGGGGTGGGCTGCAGCAGCGGCCGGGTCCGAAGTCCGGGCGTCGCGGGCATCGCGGGCATCGCGGGCGTGTCGTGCGGGGGCCGTGCCCGCGGCACCCGCCTTGCGCAACCCTCACCCGGCCGGTTCGGGCACCGCGCAGGGGAGGGGAGGGCGGGGGAGCACCTGTCACCCCCCCCCCCCCTTCCTGCCCCCCTCCCCGGGCTCCGCCACCCCCACGGCGGGGACAACATGGGGGGCAGTGCCATGGCGGGGTGAGGGACACCATGGGGGCACCTGCACGGGGCGAGGGGGACCCCACACCGTGGGGGCGTCAGGGGCACTGTGGAGGGGGTGGGGGGGGCACGGCCGGCACGGGAGGGATGGGGAGGAGACGGTTCAGGGGACTTGGCCACCAAGGAGGGGCAAATGGCCACAGTGGGGGGGTCATGGTCATGGTCGGGGGTCTTGGCCACCATGGGGAGACGTATCCACGGTGGGGGGTCATGGCTGTGGCCATCAGGGTCAGGATGTGCCCAGCTTGGGTGGGGGCAGGAGTGGGACCCCATGGAGGACGTGACCGTGGCCATCATGAGGGGGGACGTGGCCACCGCCGGGTGGGGGGGGGTCCCGTCCGCCCTGGGGAGCGGAGGGGGACGCGGCGCTGTGCCCGCAGTGTGCGCGGGGACGCTGAACGGGCTGAGCGTGACGGGGGACGCGCAGCACCAGTACCAGACGCTGCACAAGATGTACAACAACTGCGAGATCGTCATGGGCAACCTGGAGATCGTCCTCATCGACCACACGCAGGACCTCTCCTTCCTGCAGGTGGGGGGGGACCCGGGGAGGGGGGGGGTGGGGAGGGGTCTGGGGGGGGTCTGTGCCCGCCAGGCTGACGCGTGCCGCCGCCCCGCAGACCATCCGGGAGGTGACGGGCTACATCCTGATCGCCATGAACGTCTTCGCGTCGCTGCCGCTGCAGAACCTGCGCGTCATCCGCGGGACGCAGTTCTACGAGGAGAAGTTCGCGCTCTTCGTGCTGCTCAACTACAACCCCAACACCACCCACGCGCTGCGCCACCTCGGCCTCAACCAGCTCACGGGTGGGACCCCCGGGCTGGGACCCCCCCACACACACACCCCCCACCCCGTGTCCCTCCGCGGTCCCCACCTGTCCCTCTGTGGTCCCCATCCACCGCGGTGCCGTCCCCCAGTGTGTCCCACAGTCCCCACCCAGAGCATCACCGTCCGCTGTGGTCCTCATGGTCCTCATGATGCCACCCCCGCCCTCCTGCCGTATGTCGCCCCCCCACCACCAACATGGTCCCCATCCCAGAGCGATGGTGGTCCCCATCGTGGTCCCCATCCCAGAGCGGTGCCGTCTCCCCATGGATCCCCACCCTGGAGTGGTGCCATCCCCTCCCCGTGGTGTCGGTGCTGGAGGGGGGGGGGTCTGCAGCTCCCGTCACCCCCCGTCCCCGTCCCCTCCCCGCAGAGATTCTGGCCGGCGGCGTCTACATCGAGAAGAACGCGCAGCTGTGCCACGTGGAGACGGTGGAGTGGCGCGACATCATGCGGGACCCCCGCCTGGAGCCCGTCGTGGGGGACAACGGCAAAGCCTGTGCGTGGGGGGGGGGGAGAGCCCTCCGAGGGAGGGGGGGTTTGACACCCCTCAGCTTTTGGGGTGACCCCACTGCTCTCCCCCTCCCCCCCCAGGCGCTCCGTGCCACGAGAGCTGCGGTGGGCACTGCTGGGGACCTGGCCCTGATGACTGCCAGAAATGTGGGTACCTGGGGGGACTGCGGGGGGCTGGGGGTGTCTCATTCCCCCCCCCTCCACTGACCTCCCCCCTCCCCGCAGTGACGAAGACCATCTGTGCCCCCCAGTGCAACGGGCGCTGCTTCGGGCGGGCGCCCAACGAGTGCTGCCACGAGGAGTGCGCAGGGGGCTGCACCGGCCCCCTCCAGACACATTGCTTCGTACGTGACCCCCCCCCACCCAGGGGGGCTCATCCCTGCACCCCAGGGCGGGCGGGGGGGATGCTGAGCACCGTCTGTCCGTCCGTCCATGCCTGTGCCCGCCCACCCACCCGAGCATCCCCCGTGTCTGTTCCTGTGTGTGTCCCCCAGGGAGGGGGCTCGTCTGTGTCCCCCCGGGCTGGGGGGGGGGTGTGGGAGTGTCTGCCTGTCTGTGCATCCATCCACCTGTCCGTCCGTCTGTGCGTCCATCCGCGTGTCCGTCCGTCTGTGCGTCCATCCGCGTGTCCGTCCGTCTGTCCCCCATGGGAGGGACCTCTGCCCCGGGGTGGGCACGGGGCAATGCTCTGCGTAGGGCGAGGAACATCAGCGTGTCCATGTCTGTCTGTCCGTCCGTCCGTGTCACCGTCTGTCTGTCCACGTCACCGTCTGTCCGTCCGTCCGCCCGCAGGCCTGCCGCCACTTCAACGACAGCGGGGCGTGCGTCCCGCTCTGCCCGCAGCCCCTCATCTACAACAAACTGACCTTCCAGCTGGAGCCCAACCCCGACACCAAGTACCAGTATGGGGGCATCTGCGTCCGGAGCTGCCCGCGTGAGCCGGGGCACAGAGTGGGGGGCCGGGGGGGGGGGCCGGGGGTACCAGGGAGGGGCCAGGACCGGGCTCTGACCGTGAGCATCTGCCCCGCAGACAACTTCGTGGTGGACCAGAGCTCCTGCGTGCGCGCCTGCCCCAACGACAAGATGGAGGTGGAGAAGAACGGGCTGAAGATGTGCGAGCCGTGCGCGGGGCTGTGTCCCAAGGGTAGGGGGCTGCGGGGGCCGGGGGGGGCCGGGGGCATCACCTGGCGCCTCCTCACCATCCCTGTCCCGCAGCCTGCGAGGGCACCGGCGCTGGCAGCAGGTACCAGACGGTGGACTCCAGCAACATCGACACCTTCGTCAACTGCACCAAGATCTTGGGCAACCTGGACTTCCTCATCACCGGCCTGGAGGGGTGCGGGCCAGGGGGGCTGGGAGGGCTGGGGGTGGTGGGGTGCAGCCCCCTCCCCCCCCCCGCTGACAGCTCCGGCTCCGCAGGGATCCCTGGCGCAACATCTCGGCGCTGGACCCTGAGAAGCTGAACGTCTTCCGGACGGTGCGGGAGATCACGGGTGAGCAGCGGGGCTGGGGGACACCAGGACCCCCCTAGGACCCTCGGGGACCCACTGGGGCCACCCTGACCCCCCACCCCCCCCCCCCAGGGTACCTGAACATCCAGTCCTGGCCCAAGCACATGCACAACTTCAGTGTCTTCTCCAACCTCGTCACCATCGGGGGACGGAGCCTCTACAAGTGAGTCCCCGTCCCCGCAGCCCCCGACCCGGTGTCTCACGGTCCCCTTGTGTGTCCCCTGTTGTGCCCCGTCCCTGCATCCCCCCATCACCCCCATCCCTACATCCCCCCATCACCCCCGTCCCTGCGTCCCCCATCCCTGCATCCCCCCATCACCCCATCGCTGCATCCCCCCATCACCCCCGTCCCTGTGCCCCCCATCCCTGCATCCCCCCATCACCCCATCCCTGCATCCCCCCATCACCCCCGTCCCTGCGTCCCCCATCCCTGCATCCCCCCATCACCCCCATCCCTACATCCCTCCATCACCCCCATCACTACATCCCCTCATCACCCCTGTCCCTGCGTCCCCCTTCCCTGCATCCTCCCATCACCCCATCCCTGCATCCCCCCATCACCCCATCCCTGCATCCCCCCATCACCCCCATCACCCCATCCCTTCATCCCCATCCCTGTGCATCCTTCCATCCCCATCACCCCCATCCCATCCCCGCATCCCCCACATCCCCTCAGGGTTGGCAGGTGCCCCCCAGACCCCCCCACCCTGACCCCCCCTCGCCCCCAGCCGGGGTTTCTCGCTGCTGATCATGAAGAACGAGAACGTGACGTCGCTGGGGCTGCGCTCGCTGCGGGAGGTGAGCGCGGGCAGGGTGTACATCACCGAGAACCGGCGCCTCTGCTACCTGCACACGGTGCACTGGGGCGCGCTGAGCCGCCGCCGCGCCGACCTCGACATCCGCAACAACCGACCGCGCAGCAAGTGCCGTGAGTGGGGCCGGGGCGGGCACCGGGGGGCCGCGGGGACCCCGCGCTGAGCCCCCTGCCCACTGCCTGCCCGCAGAGCAAGAGGGGAAGGTGTGCGACCCGCTGTGCTCCGTCGAGGGCTGCTGGGGCCCGGGCCCCGCGCAGTGCCTGTCGTGCCGCCACTACAGCCGCCGCGGCGTCTGCGTGCCCGCCTGCCACTTCGCCCAGGGGTGAGCGGGGGCGTCGCGGTGGGCGCCGCGGGGAGATCAGCTCCGGGGCGGGCAGCGAGGGCAGCACCAGGGTGGGATGGACCCATCCTGGGGTGGGATGGGTGCTTGTGTGGGCACCAGGGTGGGATGGATGATGGGATGGGACCGAGTGTGTGGCAGGACGGACCCCCAGGGTGGGTGCCAGGGTGGGCTGGCACACTGGGATGCAGCGGTGACCCTGCCTTGTCCCCGCAGGGAGACGCGGGAGTTTGCCCAGGGGGGCGAGTGCTTCGAGTGCCACCCCGAGTGCGAGCGCATCGAGGGCAACGTCACCTGCAACGGCTCGGTACGGCCCGGCTGGGGACCCGTGGCACCGCAGTGACGTCCCCGCAGGTCCTCACGTGCCCTCCCGCCCCGCAGGGCGCCGACACCTGCACCCGCTGTGCCCATTACCGAGATGGGCCCCACTGCGTGGAGAGCTGCCCCGATGGCATCCTGGGCGAGCGCGGCCCCATCTACAAATACGCCGATGCCAGCCGCGAGTGCCGGCCCTGCCACGAGAACTGCACCCGCGGGTGGGCAGGGGGGCAGGGGGCTCCGGGAGCCGGTGTCTGGCCGGAGGAGGGGGTCCCCGTGCCCCGTCTCACCCCTGGCTCCGTCTCTGTCTCCGCAGGTGCCTGGGGCCGCTGCTGCGGGACTGCCTGGGGGATGCCCTGCCCGTCTCCAGGTATGGTGAGGAGGGGGCTGTGGGGGCCCTGGGGTGATGCCATGCTGTGCCGTACCGTGCCGTGCCCTGGTACATGGTGCCATGCCATGTCATGCTGCAGGGTGCCAAGCTGTGCCGTGCTGCACCATGCCATGGCTTGCCCTGGGGTGCTGTACCGTGCCATGCTTCGTCGTGCCAGGCTGCACGGTGCTGTGCCATGCTCTGGTGTGCTGCGGCATGCCATGCTGCACCATGCTGTGCCACGCCATGCTATGTTGCACCATGCCGTGCCGTGCTGTGCCACCCTCCTCCAGCACCTTCCCCTGCCCATGTGGGTGCCGGGGGACCCCCTGCCCTGGCCATGCCACCCCCCTGTCCTGGGCGCTTTGGGGCGCCAAGCCCTGCCCTGCCTGTGCCAGCCTCGGGGCTTGGGGTGCGTGCCACCCCTGCGGCGGGCAGGGCGGTGGGAAGCGCGTGGGGAGCGGCGATGGTGACGGGCCAGGACTCGCTGGCACTGGGAGCGGAGCTCAGCCCTGGCCTCTGCCCTGTGCCCAGGAAAACGCCGACGGTGATCGCGGTGATGGTGGTCGGGGGGTTCTTCCTCTCCTGCTCCTGTGTCCTCCTGGCACTGCTCTACTGGCGGGGGAAGAAGATCCAGAAGAAGCGGGCGATGCGGCGCTACCTGGAGAGGGGGGAGGTGAGAGCTGTGCCCGGGGGGGGGTCCCGGCCCCGGGGGGAGCTGGGCTGGAGCAGCTGGGAGCCCTGGGGCCATGGGGAGGGGGTTCAGCAGGTGGGAGGGGTGTGGGACCCGTCCCCATCGCCATCCCATCTGTCCCCATCCACCTCCATCCCAGGACTCCGTCCCCATCCCTGTCTGCTGCCATCTCCATCGCTCTCCATCCCCTTCCTGCTCTGTCCCTGTCCCCATCCCCATCCCTGTCCCCATCCCCATCCCTGTTCCCATCCCCATCCGTGTCCCCATCCGTGTCCCCATCTGCGTCTCGCGCCCGGCAGAGCCTGGAGCCGCTGGACCCCAGCGAAAAGGCCAACAAGGTGCTGGCGCGAATCTTCAAGGAGACGGAGCTGAAGCGGCTGAAGGTGTTGGGCTCCGGCGTCTTCGGCACCGTGCACAAAGTGAGGGGGGGGGGAGGTGCTCAGTGGCGGGCGGGGGGCTCGGCCGGGGCCGGGCACGGCACTCACCGTGGCGTCCCGTCTCCCCAGGGCATCTGGATCCCCGACAGGGACTCCATCAAGATCCCGGTGAGCATCAAGGTGATCCAGGACTGGAGCGGGCAGCAATCCTTCCACGCCGTCACCGACGTAAGCGCGGGGCCGGCGAGGGGGGCGCGGGCCGATGCCGCTCCGCGGGCGGCCGCCGCGGCTGACGCTGTCCCCGCAGCACATGTTGGCCATCGGCAGCCTGGACCATGCCTACATCGTGCGGCTACTGGGCATCTGCCCCGGCCCCCAGCTCCAACTGGTGACGCAGCTGCTGCCGCTGGGCTCCCTCCTCGACTACGTCCGCAAGAACCGCGACAGCATCAGCCCCCAGCTGCTGCTCAACTGGTGCGTCCAGGTGGCCAAGGTGAGTGCCTGGGTGAGGGGGGGTCCCCGCAGCGCCCCCACTCCGGCCCCGCTGACACCCCCCCGCCCAGGGCATGTACTACCTGGAGGAGCACCGCATGGTGCACCGCAACTTGGCCGCCCGCAACGTGCTGCTCAAGTCGCCCAGCCAGGCTCAGGTGGCCGATTTCGGCATCGCCGACCTCCTCTACCCCGACGACAAGAAGTATTTCTACAACGAGGTCAAGGTGGGTGTCCCCCCATGTCCCCCCCACCACCTGGGGACGTCCCATCCCCTCTGTGCCCCCTGCCCCACCAGGCGTGTACCCCCCGTACCCCATCCGTGTCCCCACCTTGCCCCGCAGACGCCCATCAAGTGGATGGCACTGGAGAGTATCCACTTTGGGAAGTACACGCACCAGAGCGACGTCTGGAGCTACGGTGAGCACCGGACCCCCCAGCACCCCCCTGCCAGCCCCCCCCCCCCCGGGGCTCACGGGGACTGTCCCCGCAGGCGTGACGCTCTGGGAGATGATGACGTTCGGGGCCGAGCCCTACGCCGGGATCCGGCTGGCCGAGGTGCCGGATCTGCTGGAGAAGGGCGAGCGGCTCTCGCAGCCCCAGATCTGCACCATCGACGTCTACATGGTGATGGTCAAATGTGAGTGCGGGGCCACCGCCCGCCGCCCCCGGAGAGTCCCAGTCCCAGCCCTGGGCAGGGTCCTGGCCGTGTCTCCATCCTTGTCCCCATCCCTGGAGCAGGGTCCTGGTCCCATCCCCAGCTCTGGAGCAGGGTCCTGGTCCCATCCCCATCCCTGGAGTAGGGTCCTGGTCCCATCCCCATCCCTGGAGCAGGGTCCTGGTCCCATCCCCATCCCTGGAGCAGGGTCCTGGTCCCATCCCCATCCCTGGAGCAGGGTCCTGGTCCCATCCCCATCCCTGGAGTAGGGTCCTGGCAGTGTCCCCCTCCCCAGGGCAGGGTCTTGGTCCTGTCCACATCCATGCCCCCCTCCCAGGGGCAGGGTCCCGGCTCTCAGCCCCCCGCCGTCCCCCCAGGCTGGATGATCGACGAGAACATCCGTCCCACCTTCAAGGAGTTGGCCAACGAGTTCACCCGCATGGCCCGCGACCCCCCCCGCTACCTGGTGATCAAGGTGAGTGCAACCCCCCCCCCCGCCAACCCCCCCGCCCCCCATGGCCCTGCCGCCCCTGACGCCACCGTCCCCCGCCGCAGGACAGCGGGGCCGCGCTGCCCGCCGAGCCCCCCACCCTCAGCGACAAGGAGCTGGATGACATGGAGACGCTGGAGCTGGAGGAGGAGGAGGAGGAGCTGGACGCTTCCTTCGGCCTCACCACCAGCCTCTACCTGCAACGGCTGCGGGGCAGCTGTGCCCGGGTGAGACCCCTCTGCCCCCTCCGGGTCTGGGGGCTCTGGGGCTGTATCCTGGACATGGCACGGGGCAGGGTGGGGGCATGGGGTCCTGGGACGTGGCACAAGGTCTCCCAGCCCCAAACCCTCCCATGGGGGTGGGATGTAGGGCTGACCCACATGACCCCCCCTCCCCACAGCTCCATTGTGCTCTCTGAGCCCTGTCGGGACCCCCACCCCGTTCCCGCAGTGGGGAGGGGGGTGTCAGCCCCTGTTTATCCCCCCGACTGGGCATCAACCCCCCCTGTTCACCCCCCAGAGCCCCAGCCTGCTCAGCCCCCCGGCTGGATACATCCCCATGAACCAGCCCGGCCTTGGCAGCGGCCGCCAGGTATTTGGGGTGGGGGGCCGAGGGGGGCTGGGGGGCTATGGGGGGGTGACGGTGGGGTGCCAAGGTAGAGGGGCAAAGGGGTGGCCATGGGATGCTGGGGTGGTGGGGGGTGGGGCTGGGGGCCGCAGGGGTGCCCCCCCCCACTTCAGCCCCATGTCCCCCAGGGTGGGGGGTGCCGGCCCCCCCGGCGCAGCCGTCAGGAGTCGCTGGGGCGGACGGTGTCGGAGTCGTCGGAGGGCCGGGGCACGGCCTCGGAGCTGGACCTGGCCGAGGGGGGGTCACTGTCGGGGAGCCTGTGCCGCAGCCTGCGCTCGCGGGGGGACAGCGCGTACCTGTCGCAGCGGGAGAGCTTCCCCCCGCCGCCCCCCAGCACCGAGGGCAGCGAGGAGGATGCCAACGGCTACGTCACCCCCAACTGCGCCGGACGGGGTGAGGGGCGCAGCCTTGGGGGGGGGGGTCCCGTCCTTAGCGGGTGGGGGTCCCATCTGTGCGGAGTCGGGGGGTCCCATCCTGTAGGACCGGGTCTGGGGGCTCCCCCCTCCGTGGGGTTGCAGCGAGCCTGTCCTCGCGGGGTGGGGGGGTCCCATCCCCGCAGGGTGGGGGCTTGTCCTTGTAGGGTTGGGGTTGGGGGGGGGCGCTCCTGTGGCTGTGGGGCTCCCCAGGGGTGGAGGGGGCCCGTGCCCAGTGTTAGGGTGGGGGGACCCATTGGTGCAGGGCTGGGGGGAGATCATCTTTTAGGGGGTGAGGGTCGTGGGGTGGGCTGAACCCCCCCCGTGGCCCAGCCAAGACCCCCCCAAAGTCGGGACAGAGACGGGGCGGGGGGCCTGGCTGGTGTCTCACCCCCGCCCCGCAGAGCCCGAGCCCGGGGGGGGCTCGGTGCCGGAGCCGGAGGAGGAGGAGTACGAGTACATGAACCGTCGGGCCGGGGGGCCCGCGGGAGCCCCCCCGCCGCGGCCGGCCTCGCTGGAGGAGCTGGGCTACGAGTACATGGAGGTGGGTTTGGAGCCAGGGGGGCCCCCGGGAGCCCCCCCGGGCCGGGGGCAGGAGGAAGAGGAGGACTACGAGTACATGAACAAGCAGCCGCGGCTGAGCCGCTCGCTGGGCAGCGTGGCGGGGGGGCCGGGACCCCGGCAGGAGGGCGGCCCCCCCCGGCACGACGGCTACACCGACATGCGCCCAGGGGAAGCCCCCCCGGCCCCCGAGGAGGAGCAGGGCTACGAGGAGATGGAGGCGGTGCTGGCCCCCCGCTGCCCCGGCTGCCGCGACCCCCCCGGGCCCCCCACCCCCTGCATGAAGCCCCTGCGGAGCCTGGAGGCTTCGGACTGCGCCTTCGACAACCCCGACTACTGGCACAGCCGCCTCTTCGCCAAG